>NC_135306.1:209276594-209338497 GCF_048772815.1 Callospermophilus lateralis
GTGGTAGACTACCCTTAGAGCCCTTGGGAAGAAGGTAGGAAGGTGGAAACAAAGTGAGGTGCCCAGTGGCTGCAGAGAAAGGAAGGGACCCTCTGGAAGGAGCCTTTGGGTGGAGCACCAAGGGGAAGATCAGCTAGCAGCCAGGACAGGCAGTCACAGAGTGTCCCACACTGGAGTCACTGGAAGTCACAAATGCCTAAGCAGGAAATGAGACGCAACTTGTAAAAGACATCAAAGGAAATGGGAAACATGCTTCTAATACGTCAAGGGTACCGTGGAGGGGGATGAAGGCTGGTCTGTCATGTGGGGGCGGGGAGGGATGATGGGAAGGGCACCAGAAGGCCAGAGATAATGACAGTAGAAATGACCATCCATCTGAGGTGGGAATGGGCACCTGCAGCAGCGTGAGCGGTGGCCGCTGGTTGCTCCTCAACCAGGAGGCACACAGTGGGCAGCCACCTCAGAACTGGTGTTGGTGAAGACCTGTAACTAAAAGGCATGTCTTCTTCTGGAACAAAATCTAGCAGTTTCCATTTGCCAACACCCAAAGAGACCAGAAGGCATGGCACTGCCAGGCCCGCTCTCTCCACAGAGAGGCAGGGAGTCCCATGGAGGCGAGGCTGCTATTGAGGGAGGAGGTGGGACCTCTGTCCTCCACTGTAGCCAGGCCACAGCCTCCTTCTCTCTGCTCAGGTCTGGCCCACCTCTCCTGCTCAGGTCTGGCCCACCTCTCCTGCTCACACAGGTTAGCTGTACCTAGGGGCCCTTCTCCCTGACTCCTGCCCCTGGAGAACCTTGTGAGCCTTCCCACGGGTCTGGGAGCAACCAGGTGAGCTGCTCAGACTGCTGCTGTCACCCCCACAGCGGGCCTTGACCTTCCGTCCATCTGCAGATGGCAGGAGGATTTATGTCCACCCATCTTCCATCTTCAAGTAGCTTCTAAAAGCAAGTGGCCTCAGGTGGGGAGGTGGTCAAAGCCCCGAGTCCTCTCCAGAAGCCTACACAGAGGGTCTAGGCATTGCAGGAGACTTGCCTGGTGCCCTACCGGCTTCCACCAGGGAGCCTGGAATTGCGGACGCGGGCTGTGGGCTGATTTTCTTTATTGTGAAGGGAAGTTGGCGCTGGTCGATGTTTAAGTTTCCCCAGAGCCATGAATTCATCCCGGGCCTGTGTCACTTCCTGCTCAGCCCGGCGCCGAAGGGAAGTGGGTAGGAAGTCGAGGTTTCAGCCTCCCTATTGCGGGTGGATGCCTCGCCTCAGGTCAAGTCCAAACGCGGCTGGGCCTTAGTTTAGCAAAACGGGGTTACCAGAAACCTGGGGGACCGAGCGCAGCCGCCCTGGGGGGCGGGGCGGGTTGTTTTCCCAGGGCCTGGGGAAGTAAGGGGGAGTCTGTTATTCCGGAGAGCAGGAGAGCGACACTTTCCCGGGCTCCAAACACTGTAAACAGCGGCGACAGTCACAACTGGGGTTCAAAAGTTCAAGAAGCGGTTCAAAGGCGGCCTCATGTACACCCCAAGCCCGGGAGGACGGAAGCCGCCCCCAGGGTGCGTCCCTACTGGGGCACTCGCTGGAGGGGCACTAGCCACCCCAGGGGACAGCTGCCTGCGCTCGGGCTCCACCGAGGGGAGGCCGCAGCGGTTCCGTCGGGGAGCGCGTGGCGCGCGGGCAGCTGCGGGGAGGCGGAAGGAGCGCGGTGGTGGCCCTGGCAGTCCTGCCCGGACTGACGGACCGAGCCTCCCCCTCCCGGCCGCGGCCGCGCTCCGCTCGCCGGTCCGCAGGGAGGGGCGGGAAGGCAGCTGGACGCGACGGCGATTTATGGGCCTTTCAGGCGAGCAGGTGCCTTCTCGGGCCGCCCATTGTCTCGCCCGCCTCACAATGGGGCTGCTGCAGCCGCAGTGCCGGCCCCCGCCGCGCCCCGAGGCCTGCACGGGCGCGACGGCCCCGGGGTGGCGCGGGCCGGGCGGGCGGCCGAGGCGCGGGAGGCCGCGGTGCGTGCGTGCGTCCGTCCGCGCGCTGCCCGTGCGCCGTCGGCTTAGAGAGGCCTGCCCGCCCGGCGACCGGCCTGCGCGCCCGCGGGGCTGGCCACAGGGACCACGCACCCCGACGTGCGCTCGCGGCCGCGGCGCCCGCTCTCCTGCGCCGTCCGTCGGGCACCCCGGCTCCGCCAGGCTGGCCCGGCCCGCGCCGCCGAGTCCCGGTCGCACACACAGGGGCTCATTCTTCCCGGCTCCGCGCAACCATATGGCAAATCCGCGTCGACACAGCAGCCCCCGCTCATTCAGGCGCAGAATGTCCCGCAACAGAGAACAATCACAACTCTGTTCGTGTCTATTATGGATGCGAACGGGGCGAGAAAAAAAAAAATCATTTAACTCCAAGAGATGGCCAGCTAATTACCAACCATATGTGAGCCCGGATTCAAAGCCCGGCCGAGGAGGAGTTCATTCTGAGTCCGGGCGACTTTATTAGGTATAGAGCACAGATGTCCCGACGGCCCACGCATCACAGAAACCGTGTCAGCGAGTTCTTGAAATGAGGGGAGAGGTCTTTAAACATTAAAGACCCAGCCCGCTGATGGACTGGGCTGGGGTCCTCTGGGATCCCCAGACGGAGAGCAGGGCTGAGCCACCGCGTGCGACCGCCAGAGTCAAGGCCTGGCTGGCCCAGGGAGGGTCCCCCTGGGTGCCTCCCCAGTCCCTTTCTCTTGGACGGAGACCCAGGCGACTCAGGTGCTGTGGGGGTCCCAGGGAGAAACAAAGAGCCTCCTCCCGCCCGCGCAGCGATGGTTCCTCATGCTCCGTGACACCTCGGAAGACTGGGGGATGGCTCTGTTGGGACTCGGAGTCTCCTGTTTGCCCCTAAGGAAAGAGCTGAGGAGGAAGCTGCCTTGGGAGTGTCCGGTTACACTGGCCAAGCAGCAGCCTGGCCCCTGCATACAATGGGTCTTCCCTTGGAGTTCAGGGAATGAGTGAAGCCGTGGATGAAGGAGTGAGCCCGTGTGGCAGCCAGGACGGCGGCAGTCCCTGGGGGGCTGGTGGGAGTGGGGACAATAGCGGAAGCAAAACACTCCTGATTTCTTTACCAAGAAAATAGCCTCTGGCCATGAGCCTCGGATTCTGTGAGGAGGGGAAGAGGAGAAAGCTCGTTAGAGAGAGAGAAAAAATCTCTCTCTGTTTTCCATGCAATGCAATTATGTCCCAGCTTTCCCTCCTTGTTATTCTTTTAAGCCAAATGTCTGAATAAAAGGATTATTCCCCCCCTCCCCACCAGGACTGACTGTGCTGCTGTTAGCAGGCGGGGGCCACTAACACTAGCTAGATTAACTGTGGCCCACGGCTTCCGCATTTCTTCTATGAAAATAAGTGAGGTCAGCAGCCATTCAATTGTCGCAGCATATATATTTGAAAATTTAAATATTTGAATCAAAGGAAAAAGGGGGATTTGCATTTCTGCTCAACGCGACAAGCCCGTTCCGCAAACCCGCACAATGGCCACGTTTCAATCGGATGAATTGTCCCCTCGCAGGAGGATTCTGCAGGAGAGGCGGCCACTGCTTTCCCTTTTGTTTCTTGTGCTTTGTTTTGTGTTGTGTTTTTCTTTCCTCTTACCCGCTCCAATCCAGAAGGGTGTTTTCTGAAACTTGGGGACTGACTTTGGTTTTGAGGACATAAAGAAACATGGAAAACCTCCCAGGACACATTCACATCGGAGGCCTCTCTGGCACAAAAGCAAAATTTAATTGAACATGTGCGGGTGAAAAAACAGATACAGGGGACTCCCGAAGCCACTTAGACCAGGCTAATCAGCTGACTGCAGCTGGTCTGGCCCCGGCTGTTAATGAAGCCCCTGGTGCGCAGGGGGGAGGCCCAGGACTCCTCTCCAGAAGCCCTGGGCAGCCCTGGTCGGGTTGGGTCTTGAATGGGTCTGGATTCTCCAGGGCATCAAATCTCCCCAGCCCCCAAGTCAGTCCTGACTTAGCATTTAAGGGTTAGCAGACCGAGAGTCTGCGTGGGACTCTTTTGCTGTAGCCTTGGAAGACACATGTTCATGGTGGGTCCCTAGGTTTTGGTACTGAAGGACACCATCTGAGAGCAGGCTTCAGGTCCTGCTGGCGGCGGGTGGGGGTGGCTGTAGACCTGGAGTTCCTGGGCGTGGTCTCTCCATCCTCCCTGGCTATCTGGGCCTGGACAGGCACTTTCCCCTCTGGGGGGCTAGCGTGGGGTGGACGCTGAGGCCACCGTCCAGGCACCAAGCGTAGGTGGCACTGTCTCAGGCTAGGGCAGGGCCACGGTACACCTGGAGCCAGTCCCCACTGGGGGCTACAGGCCACTGTGCTGTGCCAGGCCCCTGCCTGGAGGGTCTGTCCCTGGCTTTGGTGCCTGCCTCTAGCTTTCCTTTTCTTCCCCCATTTCTGGTTTCTTCTCTTCCCCAAGTCTGTTCCCTTACCCCAACAAATTCCTAAATCCAAACAAAGGCCCAGCAGGGGCTGTAAAGGGAGGTATCTGCCCCGCCAAGCAGGATGGCCTGACCTCAGCCCTGATGTGTACCCTTGCATTAGCCACCCTGCTGCTGTGTGACCAGGTGGGTAGGCTGACCTCTCTGAGCCTTGGCCTGCCTGCTTCCTGGTGAGCAAAATGCTGACCTGTCTCAGGCAGAGCTAGAAGGAGCTAATGAAAATGACTGAAAAAACACTCCAGGCATTTAAAAAATGTCACGTAATTGCAAAATAATAACGATAACAACAATATACTTAGGAATTTTGCTGGAACTGAGAGCAGGCCCGAGTGGAATTTGGCACTAAGTGGGTCTGCCCTGGCCTCAGTCCAAGGGGGTTTAGTTACTGAGGCGCCCCCAGGACTCCATTCTGAGGCAGCCCTCTCCTAAGGTGGTCCTGCCCCCAGACTCTGGTGCTGGGCTGGGGCAGGGGCTGGGCTGGGGTGACCCGTCGGCTGGGGGCCAGCTTGGGGCATTGTTGCTTCAACCCCAGGTCACATGGCTGGCAAGCCAACCGTGTTTTTTATTTTTTTTAATCCCGCAAGTGAAAATAGCCTTATATCTCCCCCAATTGTAGAAATATCATGTGCTTGCTGTAAAAGGAAAAAAAAAAAAAATGCAAACGATACAGAAATGTACGAAAAAGAAAGTAAAGTTCCCCCCAGACAGATGACCGTGGAAGGCAGTCTGGGGGCTCTACTTTACCTCAGTGGGACCCACATTAGTTTTTAGGTAAGAAGTACACATTTGAAAGCATTAGAATACACACATCCGTGTGCTCCGTGGCTTCTGATGGGCTACAGCCCAATAAACCCACTGTGACATGAAGAATATCAAAAGCCCACGCACACTCGGTCCAGCGAGGCCCCCAAATACCAGAGCTTCACCTCGCTGGCCGTGACCCAGAGATCCCATCAGTCTACAGCTGGGCGAAATCACCTAACGCAGTGTCAAATCACTCACGAGATCTGTTGTGTGCTATATTCAAGGTGAAGAGCAGAATGGGTGTAAGGTCCAAATTGAAATCCAAAGTTTGGTTTCTACTGCGTGGGTATCAGTTTCACACCATATAAAGTCGAAAAATCGTCAGTGAGCCATGGTACGTCAGGCCACAGTAAGTCAGGCCGCGGTAAGTGACACCATGGTAAGTCAGGCCCTGGTAAGTCAGGCCCTGGTAACTCAGGCCCTGGTGAGTTGCCCATGGTAATTTGGGGACTGGCTGTATATTGTTTTCATTGAAAAATGTTTAACCAACAGGAGAGGGTTAAGAGAGGGTTAAGAGACAAGAGTGTGGTAAACACAGAAACAGTGAATGGCAGCTGATGACCAGCACTGGAGAAGATGCTGTGTCCTGCTTCATGTTGGAAAAGGGTCCAGCTCTTGGAGATGGCAGAATTTGGACATGCTGAGCAGGAGTGGCAGCAGAAAGGAGGAAGTCACAGATACTCTCAGGAGATCACACTGTGCGTGAATGTAACCAAAGCAGGGTACCCCGCGAGGCCCAGCCCAGGCAGCAGGGTGCAGACCACTGTGTGTGAGTAGTCTCCCTGGAGGAGGATGGAGACCCGGGCTAATGCAGGACCTGCAGGGTTTAGGATCAATGCATGCTGGTCTCACATGGATGAAAAAATCCCATTTGAACCGTTTCCTGGAAAGAAAAGCAAGGGAGGGGGCGCCTGTTATTTCCGCATTGATAGGAAACAGTTTCCATCCTGTGACCATGGAAACTTACATGATACGTCCTGGCTCTGCTGCCCCATGCCACAGAGCAGAGCAGTTGGCACTGGTCAGGGCGGTGCCCTGCCCTCCTGATACACAGGGTGGGCACTGAGGATTGAGCCCTTGGCTGTGGGCAGGCCTGGTGCTAGGCACCCAGAGAGGAAGGACAGGGATGTCCCTCCAGGAACATCTGCTTTCAGATAGAAGCTAGGTGAGGGAGGTGTGACCCAGGGCAAAACCAAGGGGCTCCTGGACTGCCCAGGGAGAGGGGTGCGGGTGGAGAGGAGTCCACAGGGGAGGTGCTGCTGTGGTGGACCAGGGCTGGAGGGCCGCACTGAGGCCTTGGGTGGGAAGGTGGGCCTGAAGGCCATGCAGGGATGGTGGCAGTTGGACCAGATTCACCACTGGGCTGACTTCAGACCCTGCGGGCGCCAGTTGGTGGGCCTGCCTGTGACTGTCTGTCCGCTTTGCCAGAGTGAACCTAGGGGACAAATGGTTCTTTTTAAAAGCTCTCTGGCTGAACTGCGTGCTGGACATCTCACTCCCCAGAAAACGGCCCTGTCACTTTCACAGCGGGTGGGGGGCAGGTCATCACCCACCAAGGTGTGGGTTTTCTGTCTGTGGTCGGCATTTTGCTGGTAGAAATCACGGAGGGACCGGCCCAGTCTCTCGCGGTTGCTCAGCATTCATTCTGTCCAAAGGCTCCGGCCCGGCCCTGGTCCTGCTCCCACCCTGCAGGCTGAGGGGTCAGGCGGCTGGCTCTGGGCACAGGCCCCGCGGGCACCGCGAGGATCTTCCCTTGGCCTTTGGGGCCGGAGGCCTGGGCCCTGCTGCGGGGGGCTGGAGGCCGTCTGACCCCCGAGATCGTGCCGGCCCAGTCCAGCCTGGGAATGTTTCTGCCTTGAAAGGCGGAAGGTGACGGGGCGGGGCGGCGCGGGCGACTCATTATGGTTGATTGAAACGTCCAGGACCCTGGGCTCGGGTTAGAGACCCACGTCTGCAGGGCCGCCGGCCGGCCAGGGGCCGAGGGGCGCAGGGTGGGGTCCCGGGCACCCCGCTGCCCGCCCCGCGCCGTGCGTCTGTGCGGAGAAGAAAGCGGGCCAATTTGTTTTCATTCAGAACCACTTAAGATCCCATTTTGGAGAAATGAAAGGAGGAGAGCGCGCTCCCCGCGCCCGGCGCGCTGGGTGCTCCCCGTGCCGGCGGCGCGCTGGGGGGCCCCGCGGCCCCGCCCCGCCCCCACCCGCGCTCCCGGCGCTCGCGGAGGCCGCGGGCCGAGGCGGCCGCTCATCTGCATGAAGCGCACACTCGCGGCCCATCTGCAAAGGCGCAATTAAACGCGGGGGGCGGGGGGCGCCCGAAATTAGCATTTCCGCGGCCATCTGGCGCGGGGAGCGGGCGCGGCCGGACAAAGGGCGCCGGGCGAGGGGAGAGGCGAGTGTGCCGCGGTATTGACCTGCAAATGAGGCTTTGTCCGCGCATTAAAGCTCGCCGGACCCCCGACCCGGCCCTCGCCCCGCCCGCTCGGCCCGCGGCCCCTCGCGGCCCAGGCCCGGACTGGGCACTCGGAGGCCTGGTGGCCGCTGCACCGCGCAGGGCAGGCCCCGAGCTTGGTGCCCCCCACACGGTCCGAGGCCTCCGCGTGCCCTGCGCCTCCCCTGGCCAGGCCTCAGGGCGTCCGGTTGCAGGCCCCAGGGGAGGGCATGACTGGACCGGAGGCTTGACAGGGAGATGCTGAGAAAGGGCAGACAGCCACGTGGACAGGTTTTGTTTTTGCACCGTGGTCCTTGACGCCCTGAATCGTGGAGAACAGGCCTGCAACACGCGGGGTGGATGGGCTGGCTGGGCCGGAGACGCAGAGTGGGCGGCCTGTGCCCACTGCTGGAGGCTGCCCAGTGGGGGAGTCCTGGGGATAGTGGGACCCCTCAGGAAGCCTGGGTCATTTGGGGACCCCTGATTGGTTCCTGAACTTTCTACAGTGGGGCTCAGAGTCTGGGCACCCTCAAGCAGGGGCCCTGGGTGGGCTGCTACAGCAACCCTCCGGGTCCCTAAAGGCCTGGGGACCAGTAGAGACAGACTCTGGGCCTCAGTTTCCCCGGGCCATTTGTCCAAGTGGGAGTCTTGGTGATACTGTTGGGGTGGGTCCACCTGTGGACTCTATCTGTCCTCCCCATTTAGCTCGGGCTCTGGGCAGTCAGTGGGAAGCCTGTGGGTCCAGCCGGAGAGTGATGAGGGGGTTTCTTGGAGGAGGTAGCCTGAACTGAGGTTTGAATGAGGCCCAGGAAAGGGAGTGGTCATGGCCTGGCCTGGGGTCACCTGTGTGGGCTGGACCTGGGATTTGATCTGGGGTTAGATGCGGGAGGGTGCTGGCCAGGGCTGGGCCCTAAGCCTGTGAGTGAGACTGACGTTGATGGGGATCCTCAGATGCTTCCCATGAGCAGGGGCGGGAATGTCCAAATCTGCCCAGAGATCCACACTACAGGGCTCAGATGAGGCCCCCTCAGGTTCTCCTTCCAGGGCGAAAATACTGTCCAAAAAGAAGAAACTGGAAATGGGGAAGTCAATAATACTCTAGTGAGAATTACCCTCCAACTAATTTCCTCAGAGACCAGGGTCCAGGGACAAGTGCATAAACCTAAGTCCTCTGGACAGGCACGTTCAAACTGGGAGGCTGAGGCATGCAGAGATTCCCCAGACAGCCTGGCTTAGGCCACTGGTGTGGGGTTTGGCTGCCAGCTATCCTCAGGGGCAGGTCCTCAGGAGCCTGGCCTGGACCCCCTGAGCTAAGGGAGGGGGCTTCTCCACCAGGCCTTGTACTTTGCCTGGATAGACTTGGCGGAACAGACTGTTCCTGACCTTGGTACAGGGGAGTGGGAGGGTGGGCAGCTAGAACTCAAGTGTTCTTTGGAAACTGGAGTGAGGTCTATCCGACCAGGGTATGTGTGAGAGGCAGGGCCAGCGACATAAAACCAGGGGAGATGGTGTCGAGGGTGGTGGCCACTTTCTGCCGTGCTGGGCAGTGCTCTGGGCTGTCCTGACACTCAGTGGGCTTGCCCACAAGGAGATAGGGTGCATCGGGTGAGGCTGTGGGATGCGGTTGAGTCCTGGTTAGGGATGTCTGGGGGGACAGGTATACATGGGCTGGGCCCAGGATGTAGGCACAAGCCTAGGAGTGGCCACACATATGAGGGGCCCAGGGGCTCCTGAGGCTGCAGTGGGCGAGTCGGTGGGGACACGTGCTGGAGGTGGTTGGTGCAGAGCACGGAGCTGCGCCTGGCTTCCATCATTCCAAGTGGACATTTCCCAGTCTCCAGGGCCAGGTTGCAGGCTACAGCAAATAGTGGAGCCCAGGGCCTAATGTGAGTGACCACGGGCCCCTGCTCTTTGTCCTCAGGAGTTCACAAGTCCAGACTTCCTGCAGGCCACCATTCCCTGGGCCCCAAGGAGTCACCTTGTCACATGTCCTCTGTGTAATGCAGTCTGGGGACACTGCCCATCTGGAGGGGAGTCAACTGCCAGGACAGACTGTCTGCTTGGGCCTGGTGCTATGAAGGGGGAGCCTGGGCCACACTGGGAAGGCGTCGGGGAAAAGGGCCCGGGTGCTGGGTTTTGCAGGATGAGTAAGAGCTTGCTCCACGGAGACTGGAGAAAGGGCCTGCTGGCAGGTGGTGGTGGGTTTGGGAGGAGCTGAGGGGCTCTCTGGTTTCTCCTGTTGGGCCTGGGCTGGGCTCCACGGCCTGGTTGCTGGTGTGCTTCCTTGGGCTGGGTTGGCACTGACAGCCATGCCTCCAGGCCACAGGATGCTCTTTTCAGGATGACCAGCCGGGCAGAAGAGCTGAGTGACAGGCAACTCGTGGCCTTGGGACGGCGGGGCGGGGTCCCGGCCTGGATGCGCTGGAGGGAACCAGGCAGCCTGAGCGAGCATCTCTGGGCCTGCCCTGCACCTCTGAGGCCTGAATGTCCAGTGTCCTGAGACCACCTCTGTGTCCCTGCCCACACCATCCTTCTCTTCCTGCTTGGCCCCTAAGTGGCCAGTCTGGCCTGCTAGGAAAGAAATGGCCTCTTTTTGCTGGGGGGTGGGGTGGGGGGTGTCAAGCCTCACCTAGGGCCTGGATCTTGTCCCTCCACAGGGCCCATGAGGCCACAGGCTCAGCCAGTTTCTTCCACAGGGACCTTGGGGGCAGTGGGGCTGGTCTTTGCAGCCCTGGGCTGGGGTGGGGTCAGGAGGTGCGACCGTCTGTGGCTGGAGGTCTCAGCCCCAGAGGCTCTCTGGTTTCTCCTGTTGGAGAGGAAAGCGTGGTGGGGGTCTCCTGTCCTCATGGCCACGCAGGTGGGGCTGGCCAGCACCCTAGAACCAACCTGCTTTCGAGCTGAAGCTGCCACTCTGTGAGGAGTCCGGGGAGCCCTGCCCGGCCAGGCCGCCCTCTCTGCAGACTGCCCTCCAGTTCAGTGCCCTCTCCCGGTCACTTCTCCATCTCTGCTCACTCAGGGGGACTCTGGAGGTGGGTGCAGGCAGGGCGGCTCCACCTGCTCTCTCCTCATTAGTACAGGAACCCGAGCAGATGAGTGAGGTGCCTGGCCCCGGCCTCCTCGTGTATCAGACTGACCGCTCTCGTGCTGGCCTCGGAGGGTCCCTGGGCTTGCTCTGGGCTGCCTGCTGTCTGCGAGGCACTGGAAGTGGGCGGCCTTCTCCAGCCGTCCCGGGCCCAGGGTGAGCACGTCCCTGGCTGAGGTCCCTGGGCTCTGGCCTCGGGAGTGGGTCTGGGTGGGGAGACGGCCTCAGGCTGGGCCAGTCTGGCCCCCGTGGGGGCTGAGTGAGCACTCTGTCCCCGACCTGCAGCTGTCATTTGCTTCTGGGATTCAGTTTCCCGAGCTGGTGGCTGCAGGTGGATTCCGGAGGCCCGGTGACCTCACAGCCTGGAGCCTGGGTGTCTCCTGAGCCAGGCGGTGGCTGAGGGGACAATGCAGCCTGTTCCCCGGGGAGAGGGCCCAGCCAGCTGCAGGAAAGCAGTCTGCCTGCGCCTGAGGCCTCTCAGGCTCCTGGGCAGCGGGGGCCTCTGGAGCGGCGGAGCCAGGCCTGGGCAGGGCTCTTGGAGCTAGGCAGTGGGGCGCTGGGTGACTGAAGCCGCTGGACACGGGGGCTGTGGGCACGTTCAGGACGCAGGTCTGCCTGCTGGGCCTGAGGCAGGTGGGGCGGGGCAGGGCTGACGCCCACCGGGGAGGACAGGGGTGTCCTCTCCACACCCCTTAGGGAGCCACCCCTGGGGAGTGGAAAGTGGCCTCCTCCTACCCGCGTGGGCTCTGTGTCTGGGCTGCAGGTGACACTGACACAGGGCAGCTCAACAGGACAAGAGAGCCCCTCTGTCAGGTGAGCATGTGGAGGGACGGTCAGACGAGGGCTTCAGGTGGCCCGGGGCCAAGGGCAAGCTGCTGGGCTCCGTGGGAGTGGAGAGCTGCGTGGGGAGGCCACTGTCTGCAGGTCAGTCTCTCAGGTAGAAGGTGAACAGGGGACCCTTCTGTCACACCCGAGCTGCATATTGGGGTGGTATTTCCTAAACTCCTAAGTGGGGGGCGTGGGGGGCTTGCTGCCAGCCAAGAGCTTTGCGTTTGGGAGTGACAGGTGTACCTGCTCCTTGGGCCTTGGGCACGGGCCTGGGTCACATCCTGTCCTGTTGGAGGTGTGAATGGGTGGGGAGGACACAGTAGCCACGTCCAGGCCTGGCTAGCGCGGGCAGACACTTCCTGCTTTCCAGCTGAAGCTGCCCCTCTGTGAGGAGTCTGGGGCGCCCTGCCCGGCCAGGCTGCCCTCTCTGCAGCGTGTCTCCCGTGGTTGTGGTCATTCCTTATCGGGGGCAGAGGAGGTAGCCAGTGGACATGGGTGTGGGGGAGGAGGAGCAGCAGGCCCCTCCCAGGTGTTCCCAACTAAGTCATTTTCTTCATATGTCTAATCCCACCGTCCACCTGGGTGGAGTGGCCAGTCTGGGTCCCAGTGAGGGTGTGTGGCTGTGGTCCCCAGATTCACCTAGGCTGGCCACATCCTGGGAACCAGCAGATGTCCATCTGCAGAGGCTGCTGAACGCAGGGCTGAACCCCAGGACCTGTGTGCAGGAGGTCAGCCGGTCGGTTCCCACAGAAGGTCAGCCAGCTCCGCGGTGTGGGGAGGGGCGCCAGCCGCAGCCCCACCGGGTGACGTCCCTTCTGTCAGTGAGGGAGTTCCTGCGGTGAGCCCAGGAGGAGTGCTGGGGCCGGCGGAAGGGCCCTCTTCTCCCAGCTGTGGATTTGGGGTGCCGGAACCTGCACCAGGGGTCTGTCCAGGGAGAAGCAGAGTCCTTGGGGGACTCTGAGTGGCCCACCAGGACCACAGGTGGCTGGGCCGCAGCCGTCACAGGGAAGCTGTCACTGCGCCCAGGCCACAGCCAGTTCAGAGGGCAGCAGAGCTTCTGGCCAAGCCCCCGGGCCGGAAACCCAGACTCCAGAGGCCCCGAGGCCCCCTGCGGGCACAAGGCTCACCCCGCCTCAGTTTCCCCTCCTGTGGTGCAGGTGGTCCTCAGCAGCCACCCTACTGAGTGTTGGGGGCAGGGCAGACGTCACCCCGGGCCCGTGGGACACGGTGGGGGCAGAGTTCCGGGTGGAGCAGGAGTCCCTCGGCCCGACGGCAGGGCCGGCCAGTCACGTGGAAGACCCGAGTCCATTGTCCGTGCCTGCTCCCCTCTCCCCAGAGCTCTGACATGGCCCTGTGGATGAGGGGGGGGGACTTGATGAAGACCCTTTGGAGCCTCCTAATGCCATCAGCCACTGTGCTGACGACCCCGAGTCCCAGGACAGGCCCTGCTCCCAGGCGACGCTGTGGGCTGGCTCCCCCAGGGGCCGGCTCAGGCCTGTCCACCTGTCCCCCGGTGCCCTGGAGAGCCTCACCCTGGCTCCAGGGCTGGCCTCAGATCCAAGCTTGCCCAGCAGGAGCTCCTGCGGTGAGTGGCCGCGCCTTCTCTGCCTGCCACTCCCCTTGTCCTGGGCAGGAGGCACAGTGGAGACCTTCCCGTGTGCCTGTCCCGAGGCCCTTCTGCAAGGTCCTCTGGCCCCTCGGGCTGCACTTCTCCGTCCCTGGGCTGTGTGGGCTGCCCTTGCCATTCAGGGAGAACTGGACGGATCTGGAGGCCCTGCCCAGCTGGGTCACTGGCGCTGGATGAGGCCCTGCCGGGAGGGAGGTGCTGCCCACTCCCTGGGGACCTGCTCTGTGGACTGCTGCCTCAGAGGCGTCTCTGTGCTGGTGCTGAGAGGAGCCCACCCGTGTCCAGGTGCAGCAGGCTCCGCCCTGGCCCTGGTCAGTGGCTTCACACTCATCTCTGCAGCCAGCACTGGGGAGTGAGGCTGCGATGACCTCTCAGCCCAGATAGGTCAGGGGTCCTGCCCAAGGACACAAAGGGAGCATGGCTGAGCCAGGAGAGGGACCGGGTCCCTGGCTTCCAGCTTTAGCTTGTCCTCATTCCACTGCTTTCATGAACTTTCACAATGGAGGTGACTTTCATCGTGTGTGTGTGTGTGTGTGTGTGTGTGTGTGTGCACAGGGGGGATGTAGGGAGGGATAAATCTAAGAAACAACCATAAGGGTTTGGGCTAGCTCATCAATGGTCAGGCATAACAGATTTTCTTGAAAATCCAACTGGACTACCCCTGTGGCTGGAGCAATGGCAGCCTTCTTGGAACTAGTGGGCATGTCCTGAAGGATGGTCTGGCTTTTGGCTATATCAGGCAGGTTCAGTGCTTTATGACTCACCAGCCTGTGTGGGCCAGCAGACCAGCTGCATTGGGTCCTGGGAATTTTCCTCAGACCTGGCCCTTGCATCCCTGGGGTCCCAGAAGGCCAGCTTGTTTTTGGCCACGCCGTTCTTCCCTGCCCTCTGGCTTCCTGGCCCAGAAATGGACTTTTCTGCTGCTGGAAGCTCCATTTCTTCTCTGAGGATTTTCTTTCTTTTTCCCCACATTTTTTTTTATCGGTGCATTATAGTTGTACACAATGGGGGGATTTGTCGTTCCGTGTTTGTCCACGCACACAATGCAGCAGCGTGGCCTGGCCAGTGCCCCCCCCCGCACTCCCCCTTCCTCCTTCCTCCCACCCTGGTCCCTTTCCTCTACTGATCTTCCTTTGATTTTCATGAGACCCCCTCTTTCTTTTCCTTTTTCCTCTCAAGCTTCTGCATATGAGAAAAAACACATGACCCATGACCTTCTGAGTTTGGTTTAATTCACTTAACACAATGCTCTCAAGTTCCATCCATTTTCCTGCAAATAGCATAATTTCCTTCTTCTTTGTGGCTGACTAAAACTGCACTGTGCATGTCCACCACATTTTCTTTATCCACCCGTTCCACCGAGGAACACCTAGGCTGGCTCCGTCGTCTGGCGGCTGTGAATGGTGTGTGCGTGTGTCACTGTAGTGAGATGGTTTAACTCCTCAGGGTCAATACCCAGGAGTGGGACAGCTGGGTCACATGGAGGTTCCCTGCCTGGTCTTTTAGGAGCCTCCCTACTGATTTCCACGGGGGTCGTGCTAATTCACAGTCCCACCCACAGTGTAAAGGGTTCCTTTCCCCGCATCCTGCAGCATTGATTGGCATTTATAGTCTTTTTTAAAAATGTGTTTGTAGACAGACACAATACCTTTATTTGGTTTATTTATTCCTATGTGGTACTGCGGATCCAACCGAGTGCCTTACATGTGCCAGGCAAGTGCTCTGCCCTGAGCCCCAGCCCCAGCCCTGCACCACTGGCCGGTGTGGGACGACAGCTCAGTGTGGATTTGAGTTGAATTTCCCTAATTGCTAAAGATGTTGAACATTTTTTCATGTATTTTTTGGCCATTTGTATTTCTTCTGTTGAGAAGTTCTGTTCAATTCATTTGCCCCTTTGTTAACTGGGTCATTTGCTTGGAGTTGTTCATATATTGTAGGTTTCAATCCTCTATCAGAGAGCCGCTCCTCTGTGGGTTCTCTATTCGCATTCCTAATTGTGTTCTTTGTGGTGCAGATGTGTTTTTAATTTGATGCCACCCATTTATTAATCCTTGGCTTATTTCCTGAGCTTTGGGGGTCCTCTTGAGAACGTCATTGCCTGTGCCTACAGGGTGGAATGTCCCCTGCATTTTCTTGTAGGAGTGGCACAGTTTCTGGCCTAGCTCTGAGGCCTTTGAGACATTTGCAGTTGACTTTTGTGTGCATGGTGAGAGATAAGGGTCTAGTCTTTCTTTCTTTCCTTCCTTCCTTCCTTCCTTTCTGTATGATGGATTGAACCCAAAGGGTTCTTAACCACTGAATCATATCCCAGCCTTTAAAAAAAAAAAATTCTTTAGAGATAGAGTCTCTCTGAGTTGCTCAGGGCCTTGCTAGGCTGCTGAGGCTGGCTTTGAGTTTGTGACCCTCCTGTCTCAGCCTCCCCAGTCACTAGGATGGCAGGTTGGGGCACCAGACCCCGTGAGGTCAGTCTTTTCTGAGGATTTTCTAACGTGCGGTCACACACTGTGCTGGCCTGGTCTGCCTCCCCTGGGTGACTTCCTGGGCCCTGCAGGAAGATGGTGCCCGGCCGACGGTGCCGCCCTTTTAAATCTGTCTCAGAAAGATTCTGCTCTTCATGGAAGAAGTGTCAGGGGCAGATGGGACGAGCCGGGGATGGGTCTCCAGGGCTGTGGCCCTGCTGGGCTGGACGCCCTTGTCCCCTGCCCGGGGTCCACAGCAAGAAGCAGAAGGGGCGCAGGTGGAGCCAGCTGCCGGGGGGCCATCTAGGGCAGCTCCAGGCTCGGCTTCGGCCTCGTTGGGCTGAGGGGCCCCTGAACTGAGGCCGCTTCCCTCTCCAGCAGGTAAGAAGTCAGCAGCTGGCTGGGAGGCCGGAGGTTGCTGGCTCGGGGCTCCTCTGCCCCCACGGGGCCCTGCAGGCTTGCCCACGTGCTGTGCTGCGTAGTGGAGTTGCAGAGTGCCCTGGAGGGAGCTGCCGGCGCCCAGGGGGATGGAACTCTGCTCAACTCTGGCTGCCCATGCACACCCCAGGCCCCGTTGCCCCCAGCCCTGGCTGGCCCAGGTGAGGACCTGCGCTGGCCGAAGGTCAGGGTGGGGGTGACAGGGGCTCAGGGCCTGGACCACCTCCCCAGCTCATAAGCTCCATCCCAGTCCTCCAGAAGGGGGCCAGAGGGAAACGTGGGGGCAGGGAGTCACTGGGGGCAGAGGAGACGGGAAACAGCCTTGAGACCCTCAGGTGCCACTGCAGGCCAGAGGGCAGCACCAGGGTGGAGCTGGGCGTGGGTCCTCAGAGACGCACAGGTCTACGGTGCTGGCTTGGGTGTCCTAGAGCCACAGCTCAGCTGTGGGTGGGCCTGGGCGGGCCTGGTCCCTTCCCTCAGGCCCAGAGTGTGGCCCCTCCCCTGGGTGCCCGTCAGATGGCATCCCCTCCTGGTCCCTGCCGCAGCCAGGCGCCCCGTGGCCAGAGCAGTGCTGGGTCGCTTCTTTCCAGGTGGGCATGATATTCCTTCAAGCACCCCGTGGGGCAGACGTGTGCCAGCTGCCTGGTTCCAGCCTCCCTGCCGTCCCTTCCTCCCGTGGGGCCACCTGCCTGCTTCAGTGGCTGGAAGGAAGTCTTTCCCTTAAAGGGGAAGGAGCTGGGAGGAGCTGGAGAAACTGGGCTCCGGGAGAGGGGCCCGCAGGCAGGGCAGCACCTCAGGAGCTGGCCAGGCAGCGGACACCAGAGTCGGCTGGGGGTGGGGGTGCAGGGCTCGGGCAGCTGGTTCAGCTTGGAGTGGGGAGGGGCTCCCAAGGGTGAAGCTGGATGCAGGAGGGCCGGGGAGGAGCCTGGGGTCAAGCAGGCCTGTGAGGGGCTAGAGCCCAGTGTCATACCCTCAGGCGATGTTTCTGGCTACCTCTATTAAGCACCTACTGTGCGCCTGAGCTTACTGTCGTATTTCCATCGACCCCCTTCCCATACCTGCTCCAGGGCACTTGGCACACCAGGGGTGGGAGGTGCGTGGGCAGCACCTGCCTTGCCAAGGTCTCCTCCTCCCAGCACTGGCCTCAAGGTGGGAGAACCCCAGTGCCGACCAGTGCCAGCCCGCGGGACTGGCCACCCCAGGGCCAAGTCCAGTGCCCACGGAGGACAGCCTGGCAGGGGGAGCCTGGGCAGAGGAGCTGGGTGCCCCAGGAGGCAGGAGCCCCTCCTGGCCCCCCCAGCAGATGCTCCTGGCACCCATTGGTCGTTGAGGACCTCAATAAGGGAGCCCAATTTGGAGACAAAGGCCCAGCTCTGCGGACAAATACTCATGGGTATTGTCAGCCCAGGCCGCCAGGCAGCCGAGGCGAGGCCCACAAAGGGCCGAAGAAAGGGGCCGAGGGAGGGGGCCGTGAATGGGCCTGGGCTGCACATGCCACCGTTGCCCGGGCGACGGCCCTCTCACGGAGAGGTCTGCCGGGCCATTGTCCGGGGCCCGCAGGACGTGTCACACACCAGATGGTCGTGTGCTGTCTAGGTCACTTATCGGGGGACAGAGTGAAGGAATGTGGCCGGCGCGGCAGGCCGGGCGCCATCTGTTCCCTCAGACGCGGGCATCGGGCGGGCACTGAGCGCTTGGCCGCTGGGCCCAGCCTGCACCAAGGCTTTAATTAGCTAATTCCATAATTGGACTTTATTTCAGGTAAATTGCATTTCACACCCGAGAGGGCTGCAAAGGCCCTTCCAGGAGCAAAGCCCTCGGGCACACAGTGGGTAAGGTGGCCGCAAAGCGGGCGGGCGCGGTAGCCGGGCTTGCCGTGGCGGCTGGCCGGGCACCGTGGAGGGCCTGCCTCGCGGTGGCCAGCGCATCCCGGGGTTTCCACAGGTGTTTACGCAACGAGCAGACAGTGGATTCTGCATTCCAGCAGTTGTCCTCGACGTTCGCGCCTCCCGTGGGTGTGGACAGGAGGTCAGTGCCAGTCAGGAGGACACCAAGGCCTCATGGGGGGAGTCCCCAGGAGTCACAGGCCTTGGGGTGCTCAGCATGAAGGGACCTGGAGTTCATTCCCTGCCACCTCACACCTGGGTCCTTGTCCCCACTGCTGGCCACCTCCTGCTTGCACACACTCAGTATAGCTCTGTCCTGGCACCCTCAGATGCCCTTGGCTCTGATGGCCTGGCTAGGATGGACCTTGGAAGGACAGGGGTAGGACAGAGTGCAGAGCACTGAGACTGGCCTCATGACACTCCCCAACCCTGCCCAGGGTGTCTTGAAGACGGGCACTGTTCAAATTCACAGGCCACTGCGAGGAAGGCATGCCATGAAGTGAACTGTGGGCATCGGCCCAGGGCAGGCAGATGGAGCCCACCTGGCGTACGCCTTCCACCCAGAAGGCAGGACAGGTGGGGGACATCATCTTGCCAACAGGAGGTGGAGGCTGTGAGGGCTGGTGTGAGCACAGGGGAGGCCTGGCCCTTCCTTGCATTCCACCACCTTAGGGGCCAATACTTGGGGTCCTGGGGAGGGGGCATCCTGGGTCAAGGGCTGGCAAGGACTGGGTAGGGCGGATGGAGAGGCCCTGGCTTGTCTCTGAGGGTGGTTGCCCAGGGGCACACCAGTGCTGCCCCAGCCAGACCAGGCTCTGGACCAAACTTACCTGCTCTAGGTCCAGGGTCTGCTGGGAGACAGACCGTGACCACACCATGGTCATGTATGGCCACCACCACCTGAAGTGGAATCCCCAGGGCACACCAGTGCTGCCCCAGCCAGACCAGGCTCTGGACCAAACTTACCTGCTCTAGGTCCAGGGTCTGCTGGGAGACAGACCGTGACCACACCATGGTCATGTATGGCCACCACCACCTGAAGTGGAATCCCCAGGGCCACGTGTCAAGCCCCTCTGAGCTTCTGAGCCCTCCAGTGTGGATAGGGGACACCTGATCAGGCTGCCTGGGCACCTGCCTCTAAGGGAACTGTAGGGGTCCCACCGTGAGGGGCTGTGGACGGGGAGGGACAGTTTCCTCTCCAGGTAGGGAAGCTTGGACCAGGAGGGGCAGATGCCCAGGGCAGCCATGGAAGACAGGAGGGCAGGGCCCGAGGTCTCATTGATCCTGCAGAATCAAGGCGAGAGCAGGGCCAAGATCAACCATGGCGCTCCGTGTTTATTGGGAAAGGCTTGCGCCATCAGCAATCAGCATCACACCGTGACCTCATTAGAACAGACCCAGCCACCGCAGACCAGCCGACAATGCCCGGAGGAGCCCGTCCCGCATGGAAATCCCCTGGCTTGGCAGCTGGTGAGGGGTGTGTGGCTCCGTCTGTGGGTCTGTCCAGCTGCTCCAACCAGGGGAGAATCAGAGGCAGGGACCACAGGGGGTGGGAGAAGCTGTCTGTCCAGAGTGGGCGGTGGGCACCCCCATCCCCTGCCCCAGGGTCAGCCTCTCTAGAGAACCACGGAGCCGAGCCAGGCTCTCAGGCCTTGTGGTAGGCTGTCCTCTGGTCATTCTGCCGGTGCCCTGCTGGGCCCTGAATTGGAGGCAGGGCTCAAAGACCCACAGACCCTATACGGGCTATTTCTGTGTCTCCCCCAGGAAGCCCCTCATCTAACCGCCTGGCCCCCCTTGGCCTGTGCCGTATCCTGGCTCTCTGAGCCCAGGCCAGGCCCAGTGCCCTGGGTATACCCTACCATCATGCCCCAGCGGCCATGCACGTGATGCCGTCACCACAGTTGGGGTGATGGCCTAGCTAAGAGGGGCCCAACACCCAGCTGAGTCCTAGTACCCATTGGTGGGGAGGAGGTGGCTGGCCTAGCCCCTAAGCATGGGCTCTGCTGGTGGCATGGCTCCGACACGGGAACCACGTCCTTCTCCCAGGGTCTTTGGGGAGGTGACCAGGTCCAGGTGGGTACCCTGCTAAGAGGGAGGTGGGGAGGGCCGCTGGGGCTTCCACAGCCCTCCCCACCCAGGCCCACCCTGCCCAGCCCTCATCAGGATGCCTCATCAGGTCCTCTCCGGGGCACGGTCAGCTGTTCGTAGGTGGGCAGAGAGTTGCCGGGCAGGAAGAGCTTGGGGTGGACAGAGCCACCTTCGCTGCAGGACTGGACCACTTGGGCCCCGCCCCCACCAGGGGGTCCGCCCTGGTGCAGGGAGAGCAGCCGGTGGAGCAGGTCCGTGATGACCACCAGCCTCTGGTCCAGCTGCGTCACCTGCGGGGACAGGAACAGAGCTGAGTGTGAAGGTGGGGGCAGCCCAGTGCAGAGCCCCTCCAGCATCGCGGCAGACACGCCACTCATGACCTGGTCAGCGCTGCCCTCGACCCTGCTCATATGTGCATGTGCCGACTGTGGAGTCTGTCCCCCTCCATGGCGGCCCCTGGACCTGGCGGCTGGAGGTCACTCATGACCTGGTCAGCGCTGCCCTCGACCCTGCTCATATGTGCATGTGCCGACTGTGGAGTCTGTCCCCCTCCATGGCGTCCCCTGGACCTGGCGGCTGGAGGTCTCTCAGCCTGCTCCCAGCCTCTGCAGCTCTGGCCAGGCCCTCAGGGGCATCCAGGTGACCTGGCTCTGGAGTACTGACTTTACCACCACCTTGAGCTTCCTGGGGCCAGGCCAGGCTCCTCCGGGGCGGGGGGCGGTCAAAGAGATCAGGGCTTGCCTGCTCAGTCTGGAGGACATGAAAGCTGGACACGGCCGGGCCTAGTGTAGCAGGACTGGTGCGTGGCAGAGACCAGGGCTGGACACTGTTTAGGGCCTGGGAGGGTTCAGAGGACAGGGCCTGGAGGTGGCTTAGAGGTGGGTCAGGACCTGGAATGAACATGGCAGAGTGGGTGACCCACAGAGGTGGCCCAATTTTGCTGGGCCAACAGAGAAGCCCCACATGAACCAGGAGCCAGAGGACGGCGTGGAAGAAAGAGGCCGCTGGCCCCGAGGGTAGAACAGATGAGAAGGCCCTGCCTGGGAGGCCAGAGCAGGCAGCGGGCAGTCAGAGGAGAGGGGGTGCCCATCCAGGAGCCGTGTGCTCTCCTGCATGGGGGGGTCTAGGGAGGTCGTGGGCTCCGCTGGTGGCTCAGGGCCGGGTCGGGGCCAGTACTTGGCCTGCAGGGTTCTTGGGGTCGTCCCCTCAGGCACGCTGTCAGATTTGAAGTCCCCTCCCCCACCTACAGCACTGGAAACACCAGGAATGGTGGTGGGGGGCTGGGG
Organism: Callospermophilus lateralis; assembly: GCF_048772815.1. Taxonomy (NCBI): domain Eukaryota; kingdom Metazoa; phylum Chordata; class Mammalia; order Rodentia; family Sciuridae; genus Callospermophilus; species Callospermophilus lateralis. The sequence goes on from NC_135306.1 coordinate 209,297,975, forward strand.
ACCTGGGGGCCAGGCCTGCAGAACTGCTTCATGGAATGTGTGGCTTTGGAGCAGAGACCACAGAGACGACCCAGGCACGAGCTGCCTGCTGGGCCCTGAGGAGTCCGCCGGGCCTCTGTCCACCACACATGCACGCACTGTCCCTGACAGGCCTGACCCCTTGGGCCCACCTGGCCCTTAGGGTTGGGGCCGAGCTGGAGTGTAGGGGTGCTGGAGGCAAAGTGGGCACCAACCCTGCACTGGCCAGGTGGGCAGCCCGTTGATTCTGTGGGCCCAGGTCCAGCTCCACAGGATGGGTGCCACGGTCCTCCGCCCTCCTGCATACAGTGGATTCTGGGTGCAGGGAAGGAGGAGCGGCGGCTTGGGGCCTGCCCAAGGGGCTGAGGGAGAGGAGCCGTCTCTCCTGGGTGAGGGCGGAAGGCCTGTCCTGCATCCCAGAATGACCGACAGGCTCCTTCCATGGCAAGGGCCTCTGCCCTTCCAGGAGGAGGAAGCCTGGTGTCCCCATCCTGGAGCCATGGTGGCTGCATCATCTCCAGGACACTCCCAGTCCCTCCTGCTCTGCCTGCAGCCATCCCAGGCCCAGGGACAGCTGTGTGTCTGAGGTCAGACTGCCCAGGCCACGGGGGCCTTATTCCCTATTTTCCCCAGTTGAACTTGATGTGCCCACACTGTGATGAGGCTGCAGGGCTGCCTGGCTTGGTTGGGCTGGGGGCCTGGAGCCACTCTGTGGCCCCTGCCCCAGGGGCCCACCAGCATCCTAATTCTCTGTAAGTCACAGAGGACAGCCACCGCCAGCAGCCACAGATGCCGATGCTAGGCTCGCCAGAAGAGGGGCCTTGCTCAGGGTCACTGTTGGGACCTCTGAGGTCCACCTGGCCCCCTGTAGCCCCTGCCCCAGGGCTCCACACTAGGGGCAAAATGGGAGGACAGTTGGTGTTGGGTCAAGAGCAGAGCTGGGTAGGGGCTGGAACCAAACCCCCCAGGAGCAGCCGCTGAGAGCCGAGGGCGGAGCTGACGCAGGAGGGAGGCAGCCGGGTAGAGGGCAAGGCGGGGTGTCCCTCTCGTTCACCTGCTGGACCTCTGAGGTTCATGCTGCCAGGAGGACCAGCCCCCTCAGTCCCTACCTACTTCTGCCCTGGGAGAACAGTGGGGGGCAGCCAGGCTTCAGGGGCCGAGTGGGGAAACTGAGGCCCAGGGACCTGCGGATGCACAGAAGGTGGATGCAGCCAACGCCAGGCTTGCTCCTTTTGGGTGGATCCTGGTTTCTCCTCCTGGATGGTGCCTGGGGCACTGCATGGCTTCTTGGCCTGGGTTAAGTTTGCTGGATATTGATTGGTTTGGCATTAATTAAAGCACCAAATACATTGCAGAGGAAAATCTGTGGTTTCATAAATTTTCACTTTACGGCATTTGAACATCTGTTGGAGTCCCCTGTGTGCTAATGGGTTGGAAAGCCTTTGTAGGGACTTCTTGGGGAACATAATGCAGAGGATGGTGGCTGTTGGGTGTGGCTCTGTGTTGAGCCACCTTGGGGTGACAGGGAGGACAAGCATCGTGGAGAGCTGTGCTCAGCCTCCTGCAGAGGAATGGGGTGGGAGCATGGGGTGGGGTGGGGTGGTAGCTACGGGCGCAGCACAGCTGAGCCTCCCTTCCAGTGCCACTGAAGGAGTCCCTGAAGCGCCCTGCTGGGGCTGGTTCCCAAGCTCATTGTGACCCTGTGCTGGCCATGCAACTGGTGTTTTGAGGGACTGTCAGGGTCTCTGGTCCCCAGGGATGTCTCATTAGTGGGCTGCTGGGTCCCTGAGCTGGCCCAGAGTCTGGGCCTCACACTGCCCCCTCCTCACACAAGAACAGGGCTGGGAAGGCAGGGAGAAAGAGTGGACCTCTCCAAAGCCTCTGGGTGCCGGGGTGGATACCTGGGTCCCTCTGGTCATCTGTGGGGTCTCCCAGCTCCCCCCGCTGCCTGCAGGATCTTCCTGAGTAATCCTGGTCACCCACAGGGCTGTCCTGCATCGTGGGCTGCCGTGCGTCCTCTTGGGTCATCTAGTCACCTCTGGGTTCTTCCCACACTGTCCTGGCTGCCGTGGGGTCCCCCAGATCCACGCCTGGTGGGGAGACCTCCTCTTCCAGACCAGCGTGGACACCATGAACTCCTCCGGGCCGTCCCCCCAGAGCTTGGTGTCTGACCTTGGTGCCAAGGCCCCGAGGCTGGGAACCACACTGTTCGCCCGTTGGCCCTGCCGGGCCCAGTGGGGTGGGGTGGAGCTGTGCTCAGACTGGTCCTGGAGGCCAAGTGAGACACAGGTACTGGACCTGGAGAGGCTTCCTTTCCTCTTCTGACAAACTAGTGTTCCCAGCAGGTCATGTGCTGGGGTGGGGAGGAGCCTGCTTACCTGCACCTCCGTGGGGTGCCAGGGCTCTGGGGGCACCCCGTGGAAGGGGCCTTCCCTGCCCTGCCTGCTGACCTGCCACGGGAAGGGCCCTGGCCTGGGCTTAGGGTGGCTCCTCTCAGCCCCAGACCTCAGTTCCTGAGACAGCACTTCAAACAGAGATGATCCCTGAGTCACCTGGCCCAGGTCCCCCTCTGGGGTCCTGGTGATGCTGCCGAAGGAGCGGAGGGGAACCCTCACCAGCAGCCCAGGGAGAGGCCGGCCAGGCCTCCACCCCAGGGAGACGCCTCTGAGTGGGCAGGTGCCTGCAAGGCACTGCCACCTTTGAGAGAAGGCAGTGCCCACGCTGGGCACCGGCTTGGTGTTCCCCAAGAGCCATGAGACAGATCAGTTTTGGGGATCTCAGATCTCGCCACTATTTGCAGTTTGATAGTGATTCAAAGGGCAGGGCCAACAGAAGCCCCTTTGTGCCCTGCCTCGACTCAGCGATTGATAACCCTAGACGACTTACGCCGGCTTCGGAAGAGAGAAAAGCACTAGAATAACAGCTAGTCAGAGGCCCGGGGCGGCTGCTGATCAGACCCGAGGCAATGGGGGTTTCTGTTTGATGTGGTTATGAATTTGTTTTCAAAAGAAAATCTTGAAAAAGAGTCAAGAGAAATTTTTGCAGAACCTGCCCAGCCTTGATCCCTGCTTGGGACCCCCGAAGGCATGAATCCTCGGACTGCCTTAGCCAGCTGGGCAGGCCAGGCCAGGCCAGGCCAGGGACGCTAGGGCCCAGCCCCAGGGGAGGAAGCCCGTGATGTGCCTGGGCTGGACGCCCTGGGGCAGCAGCCCATGCTTCCCTGGGATCCTTGTTGGACAGTGTTCAAGGCAGGGTGGTCCTCCTGGAGAGGCAGCCCAGGGTCCCTGTGGGGTCACAAGGTGAAGGCCACCCTGGGAGCCACCCTCAGGGCCAACCTCAAGACGCTTAATGCTAGCATGGGGTTAGTGGGTGCCAGCCCTGGCACCAAAGTGGCCACAGGGGCAGGGGAGAGGCCCCAGGAAAAGGGCAGGTGTGTGGGAGATGGCCAGCAGGCCACCTGCGCACCGGCCGGCTCTTCCTCCACTGCACCCGGCATCTACAGGCCAGGAGGTGAAAGGGGCCTGGCGGAAGCCCGACCCCCCGGAGCTGCCCAGGCTGCTGCTCCCGACTCTGCTCTTGTGCAGCTTTCCTGGCATGGGCGAGGGCGGGCGGACACCACCGCAGTGGGGTCCCACGTCACGCAGGACGCACATGGGGATTGGTGAGAGGAGGAAGCCCACTGTGCGTCCCCGGGGCATAGTGAGGAGTTTGGACACAAGTTGGGGGCTGGTGTGGGGCCCATGATAGGCCTTTATTAAGTCCTACTGTGTGCTGGGGTGTATGTGTCTCATTTCTAAGTCCCTTTGGGGGCAGAGCCACTGCTGCTCATTCCACAGACTCCGGCAGAGGCAGGGCGAGGCTACAGGAGGGCTGGGTGAGGGAGGCCGCTCCTGGGGTCTCCACCTCCCTCCCAGCTGCAAGCCCTCGGGTGCCTCAGGCTCTGGTGGGCTGCATCCTGGACCCCCCGGGCTCCCGTCCCTGCATATCCAGCCCAGCCTGGCAGCCCCTCTCTTGCTGGGACTGCTCCGGTAGCCGAGTGGCTCACGTCCCCACCCCGCTACACTTCCACACGGGGGTCTTTTCAAAACACAGACCAGTTCACGTCGCTGCCCTGCTGTCCCGGACCCCCGGGGCCCCTCAGGTGTCGGACACACCCCCACATCCCTGGGGCTCCTTCTGTTCCTGCTCTCTCCACTCTGGGCCTTTGCTGCTCCTCCAACATGGTGGTGTCCTGCCTCTAGTCCTTTGTCCTTGCTGCTGGGCTCAGGTCTTGCCAATGTCACCTCCATCCTCAGCCCCACCCAGCCTGCAGGCCTTCCTCCCCTGTTATCCCCCCCCCCCGGGGCCCCCCACCTCCTTGCCGAGTGGCCTCAGTGGCAGCACTGGGGGACCCAGCACTATTTAAGGAATATGGCGGTGCCTGGGGCAGGGGAGGCAGGTTCCTGCCTACCTGGGCCCAGAACTGGTGTCCACGGTAGGGCTGGGTCCCTGATGCCTTGTAAGGTGGGTGTCACCTTCGAGGCTATGAACCAAGGGCCCTGTCCCACTGCTGTCCTCATGTCTCTCACCGTTCTGCCTGCTGGGTGGCCAGAAGACGCCACACTGTGGAAGTGACCTGAGCCACTGCCACCATCAGCCCTACCATGGCCCCGTGACCAAAGGCCTCTCCGGAATGCAGGCTCCTGCCCTCCGAGCGGTGCCAGGGCAGGAAGAGTCCCTCCACCAGGTTCACCAGCATAGCCTCAGGCTTCTGCCAGCTCCCGCCCCTGATGGGGGCCTGGCCCTGAGAACCCTCACCAGCGCCAGGCCCTAGCAAGTGGCCCCCAGGGTGGGGCCGACCCTGCCCTCCCCCCACACTCAGTCTGGGCCCCTCTGCTGGCCCCCCTGCAGGAGGCTGTGTCTTCTTGGGGCTCCAGGACCCCATCTCCAAGCCATACAGGTTCCTTCGCACCTCGGCTCTGCAGGCCAATGAGGACGCAGAACCCCTGCTGCCACCAGCCTTCTCCTCCATCTCAGAAAACGGCCCCGACACCCACACGGTGTGACCGGCTCTCCAGACGCCTGGTTTAGACCACTTCCCACCGGCTGGGGGGCCTTTGCCCCTCCGGAGTCCTAGTTCTCCTCTTTCCTCCTTCACTTTTTCCTGAAGCCACGTCCTCCCTGGGGCGTCCGGGCCTGTGCATGCTTGAACAGTCTTCCCCAGACCAAGGCTGACATGTTTCCTTCTAGTCCGGTTAGGTTCGCATTTTATTGGGGAGGCTTGGATTCGTGAGGGACCGTGTTGAACCACAGACCTGCCTTTGGTGTGACCTTTTATACTCCACTGAGTCGTGACATCCCTTTAGGACAAGTTCCCCAAATGTCTACATCGACTGGAGGATCCTCACCAGACAGCTCTAATGTGGGGGCAGGGTGAGGTGAAACAGCAGGGGAGGTGGCCAGGAAACATCTGGGTGACCTTGAGGACTCTGCTCTGCCTCCCTAGTCTGAGAGGGAGGCCCCTCACTCCTCTATTTAGAACACACAGGGGCCTGCCCCTCACCCCTCCTTCGCACTCTGAGCAAAAGGTGAAGTCATTCCCGAGGCCAAGGGGTGCCTGGGATCCTGGCCTCTGCTGCCCCTCCCAGCCACCTCTTCTTCATGGGCCCTGGTCACAGGGTTTCCTCTCTGCTCCTCTAGCTGCTGGAATGTCCTCCTGGGTGGTCATGTGGCTCACACTCTGCCTGGCCCTTAGCCCATGGGGGTCTGAGTGTGTCCAGTCGCAGCCCTTTGGGCTGGCACCGAGGGGCCCCACACTGCTGACCCGTGGCCTCGCCCCACCTCAACATCCCTGCTGGGGCTGACATGCACCTGGAGCCGTCCGTGGCCACCAGCCTCCCCAGCACTGCTGACACCATCCTGGAGGAGGGCTCAGGACAGAGGTGACCGAGTGGCAGCTCGAGGGGCCCACATAGCACACAGCTCCCGCATGGCCTTTGTCCCCATTCCCGGAGCGGGGCCTGGTGGCAGAACTCGGTGCACAGAGGGCAGGAATCTGCCTAGGACCCCTGACAGGTGGGGAGGGGAGGGAGGAGACCCGGCCTCCCCAAGGGTCTGCTCAGCCCCTCCCTGGCCTTGCGAGGTCCTGCCTGGGGAGGCAGCTGCCCCCGCCCGCCTGCCCGTCTCCAGCAGCCCTGCCTGGTCAGGCGAGTGGGAGTGCAGGGCGGCTGGAAAGGGGCTGGGAGCCGAGGAGCCGTGTTTGTGCTGGCCCCGGCCCGGGCCCCACCTGCATTTGATTCTCCTCTGACGACCGCCTGCGTCCCGGAAGCCAGGAGGGCGCCAGGCAGAACACTCTGTGCCGGGAAGCAGGGAGCTCCACTGCCTCGGCCAAAGCAGGCGGCCAGCGGCCCTGGGCCCTGGGAGGTGGCAGGTGGGCAGCAGCCCCTGGGGTTCCAGTCTGTCCCAGGGCTGCCTCCGTGGGCCCTGCGCTGACTGCGCTCCCGCCAGCTCCCCGCAACACCTGGGGCCTGGGCAGCACAGGACCCCAGATGCACCCTACCCCAGGATCCCAGCAAACCTCTCTCTGTCCTCATGCCCAGCTGTCCCTTTGTCCCCTTTCTTTGTCCCTGGAAAACCCTGACCCTGTTGCTGCAGGGCCTCAGAACTCCTCCTGGCTTCCGTTTCCATGCCAGAACCACTGTGTCCTCTCTGCCCTGCATCTGTGCCCCCCTCGGCCAGCAATGGGGTCCGTCTGGACACACTCGGTGGAGCCCCTCCTCGTGACTGTCCCTCATTCACCCAACAGACGTCTTGTGTTCCCCTCATGGCCAAGCCTCTGGGAAGTGGCACTGCCATCCCCTCCCCCTGGTGCCAGCGCTGGCCACCTGCTGGACATGCCTCGTGGGGTCTCCTGACCACAGTGTGGGCTCCACCCGTACCTGGCTGTCCCTGTTGCCACACTGACATTGACCCAACCTTCCCTGGCCGATCTTCTCCAGGAGACACCGCCAGCTCTTCCTCTGTGGGACCCTCTGCTGCCTTGGCCATCCCAGGCTTCCTTCCATGGCTGTCCTTTCTAGAACATTCGCATGAACCATCTAGACATTGATGTCTCCCCAGCTTTCACTCCAGCCCAGGCCTGAGGCCCCAGGGTGCTGGATGCCTGCTCCGGACATCTCATGGGCATCTCAGGCTCCAGGGTGGGGCGGCTTTATGTCCCTGTTTCTTGTCCACGCACTTCTGTCCATCCCATTACCACCTTACCGCTGCCTCCCTCAAGACAGGGGAGTTGCCAGGCTAATAGTGGCCACGTCCCTCACCTGTTGGGTGACCTGGGCTTTGGCACCCCTCAACAGGGAGGGCCCAGTGATTCTGTTCTGTGGCTCAGGGCAGCTGTGGGGCTCGGGCTGGTCACATCTGGGGGCTGAGGCTAAGGTGGGATCCCTGGGCACTTCAGAGCTGCCTCTGGCCACTTCCCCAGCCCCTGACACGGGTTGGACCCACCCCCGGTGTCTCCCTTGCACGTCTGTCAGGCCATCCTTGGTCCCTCCTTGCCCAGGACTGTGGCCTTGCACTGGACCCTTGGGGCAACCTCCCAGGCTGCTCCTGGCCACACTGGCCCAACCCCTGTCCGTCTAGGAGCTGCCGTGCGCCTGCCCGCTGGAGCCCTGCGCCCCAGGCCTGCCGCGTTGGCACTGCCTTGACATTCGTCTGTTCCTGGGTTCTGTGATGGAAGCTCTGCGCGGCTCTGGGTGAGGCTGAGGCCGTGGCCTGCTGGACCTGCTGGCCTCCCTCCGGGCCGCCCCCTGCCGCAGGCATGCCAGCACCCCTGTTTACCCTCCCAGCTATTTCCACCATCGTGGCACAGGAGATGCTACATCCTGGTGGCGGGGACATCAGAGGTAACCTGATATGGCGTGGCTTTGCTGGCTTGTTGTGCTCAGCGCAGGTTTGGAGGCTGCCTTTGAAACAGGTCCCCGGGCTTGTGCCTCTGGCCATAGCCTCCTCCAGGGACCTGCATGCCCCGAGCCCCGGGCCCTCATGGTGGACACAGAAGCTGACGGCGCCCGTCTCTCCAGGATCCTGGGGAGGGACCCTGCTCTGAGGATAGGCGTGCCCTGGGGATCTACCCGCAGGCTCTGAGCTGCCTTCCTGCTTGCGGCTGTCCCCTGCCTGGGCTGTCACCCAGCCCCACCTCCTGGCTGAGATCCCACCTGCGTCCCCAGTGGGGTGGGGTCCCCCGCTCCTCACGATGTCTCCTGCCTCCTTTTCTGAAGCCCCCACTTTGGGGTCATCCGACAGCACCCCAAGCCTCCCTAAGTCTCCCAGCCCTGGCCCTGGCTTCTGACTCTAGCCTTTGCCCCCATCACCCCCCTCATAATAACTGGCATTTTTCAAACATTCCAAGCCTCGGCCTCCCTTTCCTCTCCCCTGATAAGTACCTGACCTCTGCCCCAGGCCCCCACGGTCACACCACAGTGGCCCCTCCTTGGGGCAGTTTTTCCCCCACTGTTGGCCTCTGTGCCTCCAATGACCTCGACTTCAACGTGCCCTTGAGCCCACTGACTGAGTCCCAAGGGAGCACGTCGCCTTCCTAGCCCATCCCTGCTGGTGGCTGGCCACCTCTCCCCAGCCCCACCGGCTCCTGTCCTTCCTGGACACTTGGGCAGGCTCTGCTGCAGGCCTTTGCTCTTGTTCCTCCAGGACCCCAGGCTGCCCTTCCCCGGGGGGTGTTTAGCAGCACCCTCCCAGGTCGCCCACGCCCTTGCCGCATGGACACTGCCTCGTCCACGTCCACTTTTCTCTGGGGCCATCAGCACTCCTGGTTTCCTGTCCCTTGCAGGCAGACAGCTCCCTGAGGACAGGGGCGTCTGCCCTCCCCGGGGCTTGGCACAGGATCAGGTGAGGGGATCATGCCCACCAAGAGGCCAGACTGTCTGGACTTCTGCTGGTGGGTGACCGTGTGTCTTCTTGGGGCTCTGGGGCAGGTTGCACCGCAGCTGTGTGGCCCCGTGCCGTGGGGGGGGGGGGAGCCAGGAGTCAGGCTGCGCAGCAGAACCCCGGCTGGTGGCGGGCACTGAGGAGGACCTGGGTACAGGGGGAACTTGATGCTTTCCAGGGGCTGGACATCCATCCCCACCACCACTCCTCACTCAGTCCCAGCCTGGAGACGGTGGCCCCATGACTCAGCCGAGCAGGGCCGAGCTGCAGCTGCAGCTGACCTAGACGGGTGGGCAGCCCCCAGCCCTGGCCTACCCAGGACAGGGCCTCTCTCCCTCCCTCCCCCGCTTCCGGCTCCTGCTCCTAGGACAGAATTCCCTGGATTCAGAGCCCCTGGGGCTGGAGCCAGGTTGGAGGCTGGGCCTGGGGCCTCTGGGCTGGGGTCCCAGAAGGGGGCTGGGTAGCCAGGCCTGGAAGCTGGGATCAGACTCTTTCCTGGCATCTGGGAGAGCCGTGTGGGGAGGCAGGGCGGGCTCCACCAACAGCAGGGTGCATGCCCCCGGAAGCCGCTCTCCTGTGGAAGCTGCAGGGACCCCTTCCTGCTTGGGCCATGCCCGGCACTTGCTGTCCCCCCTTGGGGACAGGATGGCACCTCCAAAACCTGTTTCTCCCCAGCCTCTGGGGCCCAGATCCCCCAGTCAGCAGCCCCCAGCTTCTGTCCTGCTCTCTTCCAACCTCAGGCCCCCTCCTGCTGCCCCTGGCATAGGCTTTGGGGTGGGAGCGGGGTGCCAGCCCCAGGCTGCCCCTGAGGGGGGAGCCAAGATGGTGTCTGAGGAGACCTGGGGACCGGCCCTCTGAACTGGACTTGGGCAGGGCTGGTGGTGGAGGAGAAGGCCTTCAACGCCTTGAAGGCACATGGGAAGGAGTGACCTGGGGTCCCGGTCTCCCACTCTGCCCACCGTCCACCTCCCCCTCCTCCCCAGGGCTCGGCCATGGTGCCCAGGCTGCTCTCGTTGCTGCACTGGGGCATGTACTCTGCATGCCACCCCACCTGGACACCTGGCCTGGGAGGGTACTCCAGTCACCCGCGGGCAGCCGAAACTCGTCTCCATCCCTGCACAGACACCTCACTGTCGGGGACAGTCGCCGTCCACACTCCTTGTGGCTAGGCGGGGGCAGCTCCCCTGCAGGCCACCTCTCTGACTGTCCAGGAGGGGGGTGAGGAGCTGGGGAGCAGGTGGGCGGCAGGAAGTCACTGGGGCTCCAGGCCAGCCCCGAGCGCTCCAGTCCCATCTGGACATATTTGGCAGGACCTGCTCCCCTCTGCTCCCAGGCTGGCCGGATGGACCCTGGTGCTGGACGCTCCCAGCCCTCCCACATCTGGAGCCCACCTTCCTTCTGTCCCCAGGGCTCACTGTGGGAAGAGCGGCCGCCCGCCCAGGCCTGGTCAAGGGCACTGGGGCCTGGTGTTGTCACCTCCCACACCTTTGCTTTGCCTCCACAGGACGGGACCCAACAGGGATGTGGGTGACTAAGGAGGTGCCGGAGGCGCTCCTGTGACCCACTGCACTGCCACACCCAGGGTGTCCTCCTCACGCCCAGAGCCTGGGAGATGTCCCCACAGGCCTCCTGTCCCCGGGATGTTGTGGGCACAAGCATCACTCTCACGCCTCCATTCAGTGGACATCTCCACACTAGTCTGTCCCCAGCAGGGAGCAGGGGCCTTGGCTAGAGAGGGCCTAGGACCAGGTCCCCAGCACGGTCCCTCAGAGCCCCGCCAGTCCCTGAGACTTCTGGCTTCTCCCCACCTCCTCTGCCTGCCTCGGCCCAGCTCCCAGACCACAGCCAGCGACCCCAGGGCTCAGCCGGCCTTGGGGAATGTCCCCTGCCCCCTTGACCCCAGCCTCGCCCCTCGCCCTGCAGCGGTCACTCCGGGGTGGTGTCGGAACCTTCCCCTGGTGGGTTTTGTGGTGTGGACCTCTGGCCCGGGGGGTGGGAGCCAGTAAGACCCCGAGCCCGCAGAAGGCCCCAAGCTGCCATCCCCCGTGGGACCCCCGTTCTCAGAGGGCAGGCAAGTTGTGGGAGGCTCCATGGTGCCATGTTGAGCAGTCACCCAGGGGACTCAGGTGTTGGCCTCCCTGCCATCTGTGAGCCAGACTCGGATTGCTCCTTCCCAGGGACGCGTGGGAGCCCGGCCCTGCCCCGGCCCTGCCCTGGCCCTGCCCCGGCCCTGCCCCGGCCCTGTGAGGGGCATCGGGACCCTCGCTCCCCCTTTCCACTCAGCCTCAGGTGGTTCAGCTTTCTGGGTGGGGTTCAAGACCTTGCCGGGTGGCTGCCATCTGCCCAGACACCTGGCCACCCGACTGTGCCCCGGGTGGGTGGCCATGTGGCTGGGGGTGGGATGAGGGTGCCTTGGGTGGGAGAAGCAGAGCTGGGAGGCTCCTGGGAAGGCCCTCAATGCTCGGAAGGTGAGTGGAAGGGTGGGAGGCCTCCACCCAGGAAGGAGGCTCCGGGCTGGCCTTGGGCCTGCCTGGCCTGGGCTGACCCTGGACACTGATGAGAGATTCAGGCCCCATCCTGCGGTTCCCAGCCCGCCCTTCCTGCGCCTGGGATGGGGAGGAAGAGGTCACTGGGGATACCAGGCCCGGGGCAGGGGGTGGGACACACGCTGACAAGACTTGGTGTGGCCTTCTGGCCTCAGGAGGACCAGGGTTCCTGTTCATCAGGACCTGGGGTTCCTCCTTGGTGCCTTCAATCCTAGGGCCCCAGAGACCATCTGACTCCTCTTCAGGTCCCGGCTCCAGGAGGCCTGCCCAGGGAGAAGCCAGGACTCCTCTGGCATTCAAAAGTGAGTCCTTCTCTCCCACTACTGCCCCGTCCCGCATGGACCCAGGCGTGGCCATACAGAGAGCTCCTTCTTGTCCGGGGTCAGCTGGCCCCCAGTCTGCAGGTGGCCACACGCAGGGCCTGTCTGCCTGGCACCCACACTCTTGCTGTTCCCAGATCCCCAGCATGATGCACCTCTCCCCCAAGAGCCCCCAGCTCCCTGGCAGAGCCCCTGCCCCCAGCCAGGGCACTGGCAGAGCTGCCCGTCCTCCTGCACCCTCCTCCCCGGTGCACTGGGGAGCATCCCGCCGCCAGCAGACCCAACTACCTGCAGCACCCAGCTGTGAGCCGCACCCCATCTGTGAGCAGCACCCCATCTGTGAGCTGCACCCAGCTGTGAGCTGCACCCCATCTGTGAGCTGCACCCAGCTGTGAGCAGCACCCAGCTGTGAGCAGCTCTGTCTGGTGCCCTGTCCTCAATCCCCCTCCTGTTCCCACCAGTGAGCCTCAGCCCTCAGCCGTCTCTAGCTTCCCCTGGTCTTTCTAAACTCACATCACTCTTCTCTGCTTTTGCAGTTTTAGACATTATTTAGGGCCTGTCAAACATGGAAGATGAGAGATAAGATTTTCTTCTCATAACCCCTGTCCTCTGTCATTCCCTTATCCTCTAAATAAATTTATATCTCAATTCTAGGCTCGGTCAATATTTATTATTTGCATTTTACATGCACAGTATGCAAATACTATTTTTAGCTGAGTCACATGGTTTTCTATAATTACAACTTTTTGTTTTTCCTGGGGTCAAGGGTTGCTTTTGGGAAAAAAAAAAGTTTCTTTGGGTGTTTTCTTAGTTTTAATGCATATGTCACCCATACATCCTAGAATATTTTGCAAGAGTCGTAAAATGTCTATTAACCCTTTTGAGAACACGGGTCATCTATCAGCTTCATTTTCTTTCTCCTAGAGGCCTAGCAGGGGTGGCTGCTCTCTGTCCTGCGGACACTTGTGATACTACAGCTTCTTTGTCTGTCGTATTGAGGATCTCCTTGTCCTTCCTGTTGTTATGGTTGGTGTTAGAATCCCCTGGTTTCTGGATTCCACGCTTCTTTCTTAGATTTTCCTCTCAATCTGTATGAACGTGTTCCCAAGAAACTTTCTGAGAAAAGGCACACGGTAGGTAAGGATTTTGACTGTGTGCATCTGAAGATGTCTTCATTCTATTCTCACACCTGGGAGTTTGACGCGGCACAAGATTCTATGTCGGGAAGGCCCTTTTCCCTCGGAAGCTTGAAGGCACTTCTCCTGAATCACGGTTGGAAAGTCTGATGCCGTTTGATCATCCATTCTTTGGGTGTGACCTACTTTTTTCCTTCTGGAAATGTAGGGTGTCACTTTATCACGGTGTTTTGAGATCATAATGAGGAGCCCTGATGGGACATTCTGGGAGTTCAGGGGGAAGAGGGCAGTTGCACGTTTCAGCCCGGATCCCCACTGGTTCCGTCACGATCGCCCGTCTACAGCTGCTCCTGGTGTCCCCAAGTCCAGGACACAAGTCCTTTGGCTGGGGTGGGGCAGCAGCTCCTGGCTTTAGGGGCTGGGGTGCCTGGGGACACCTGCATTCAAGCTCAGTTTCTTTTTGGACTCCCTGACCCCCAGCCTGTGCTGAGGTCGGCCCCAGGGTCCTGGCTGAAGCGACCTTGTTATCTGTGGCTCTACTTCCTGGAGGACTTGGTGTCCACTTTTATGGTCTTCAGGGTCAGTGTCCACTGGTCCTTCTGAATCTTCTTTTCCAAAATTTTAGCAACCTTTTTTATTTTTTGCAGGGGAAGTATGATCTTGTTTTTTCTCCAGGTGTCTTTGTCGTTGTTGATTATATCATCAGATTCTTTCTGGTGCCTTTACTGCCATCTTGGTGGAGTTTGGAAGGAGCGTTAACAGTGTGGATTTGTTGGATTTAACCAGAGGTCGTCCATCCATCATGGATGTCGGAGACCCTCCCCGAGCCTCCCACTGCTGTCCTGTTACCCTAACCCTAGCAGCCACTCCACGCTGTCTGTCTTCTTTCCCGACTTCTCAGAGTGTTCCTCCAGGGGGTCAGCACCCCCCCCCCCAGGAGGCCCTCAGGATCCAGGACCCACACTCCCTCCATATGAGCTTCCCCTCAATATCGTCAGGCACGGCACGGTGACGATGTAGCTTTGGTCCTGCACTCATACCTTTGCAGGTAGGGGTCTCCTTGGGGGCTGACCTGTCCCCCCAAGCTTCAAATACCTCGTTGGACCTGGCCTTAACTTTTACAGTCAGCCAGGTCATAGGGTTCAATGTCCTTGACCCCAACACCTTGGGAGCTCAGAGCCATCTTGGTTTCAATGTATTTCAAGCAAAGCACTTGAGGCAGCCTGTCTGTTTTTTATTCTCTGTCCCCGAAAATGGTGCTGCTCTGCTCCTGGGTGCTTAGATGCCAGGCTGAGCCACCTAGGTGTCCTCTTTTCCTACCCCCAAGTCTAGTTCCCATCTGGGTTCTTTCCTTGGGCCTCCAAACCACATGAAATTCTCCTCTGGTAAAGATGCCTCAGTGTCTCAAAAGTCACACTAGACTATCAACAGGAACTTGAATGAGGCTGGTGTGTGACCAATTGGAGTAGGGACTCCATCCCCGGGGGGCCTCGCAGTGACTTGGGTTTGTGTTACCCGATGACGACCAGTGACAGGAGGGCAGCTGACCTGAGCTGCTTCCACATGGTCCTTACAAGGGAGGGCACCGCCGGAACAGAGAGGGGATGGCCATGACCGAGCAGCCATCAGGGGCCACAGAACACAGAAGTGAGTGGACAAGAAATCTGGGGTCTGGAGGAGGCACTCTGCTCACCTGAGCCCTGATGCTTCTGCTGGGCTGGCTCCAGGTGCCACACTCTCTACTGTCCTTGTCTCAGCAGTCCCCCTTCCCCCATTTCTCACCAGGGTGACAGCAGTGTGCGGCTCATCGCTCTTTGCTTGAGATCCCCCCCACCCCAGTACAGTGCTCCCCACCACCTGAACTTTGAGTTGAACCCTCCTATAGCTTTCGGGAGACTCTGAACTCCACACCTCGAGTGAGCCACCGTATCACCCACTAGTCACCACTTGTTCTTTGTCCCTGCCTTTGCCTCCCTGGACTGACATCAGCCTAGTGCTCACGACGGGAGTCTGTGCCCCTGGACCTGACATCAGCCTAGTGCTCACGACGGACAGTCTGTGCCCCTGGACCTGACGTCAGCCTAGTGCTCACGACGGACAGTCTGTGCCCCTGGACCTGACGTCAGCCTAGTGCTCACGACGGACAGTCTGTGCCCCTGGACCTGACGTCAGCCTAGTGCTCACGACGGACAGTCTGTGCCCCTGGACCTGACGTCAGCCTAGTGCTCACGACGGACAGTCTGTGCCCCTGGACCTGACGTCAGCCTAGTGCTCACGACGGACAGTCTGTGCCCCTGGACCTGACGTCAGCCTAGTGCTCACGACGGGAGTCTGTGCCCCTGGACCTGACGTCAGCCTAGTGCTCACGACGGACAGTCTGTGCCCCTGGACCTGACGTCAGCCTAGTGCTCACGACGGACAGTCTGTGCCCCTGGACCTGACGTCAGCCTAGTGCTCGCGACGGGAGTCTGTGCCCCTGGACCTGACGTCAGCCTAGTGCTCGCGACGGACAGTCTGTGCCCCTGGACCTGGCGTCAGCCTAGTGCTCGCGACGGACAGTCTGTGCCCCTGGACCTGGCGTCAGCCTAGTGCTCGCGACGGACAGTCTGTGCCCCTGGACCTGGCGTCAGCCTAGTGCTCGCGACGGACAGTCTGTGCCCCTGGACCTGGCGTCAGCCTAGTGCTCGCGACGGACAGTCTGTGCCCCTGGACCTGGCGTCAGCCTAGTGCTCGCGACGGACAGTCTGTGCCCCTGGACCTGGCGTCAGCCTAGTGCTCGCGACGGACAGTCTGTGCCCCTGGACCTGGCGTCAGCCTAGTGCTCGCGACGGACAGTCTGTGCCCCTGGACCTGGCGTCAGCCTAGTGCTCGCGACGGACAGTCTGTGCCCCTGGACCTGGCGTCAGCCTAGTGCTCGCGACGGACAGTCTGTGCCCCTGGACCTGACGTCAGCCTAGTGCTCGCGACGGACAGTCTGTGCCCCTGGACCTGACGTCAGTCTAGTGCTCGCGACGGACAGTCTGTGCCCCTGGACCTGACGTCAGCCTAGTGCTCATGACGGACAGTCTGTGCCCCTGGACCTGACGTCAGCCTAGTGCTCACGACGGGAGTCTGTGCCCCTGGACCTGACGTCAGCCTAGTGCTCACGACGGACAGTCTGTGCCCCTGGACCTGACGTCAGCCTAGTGCTCACGACGGACAGTCTGTGCCCCTGGACCTGACGTCAGCCTAGTGCTCGCGACGGACAGTCTGTGCCCCTGGACCTGACGTCAGCCTAGTGCTCGCGACGGACAGTCTGTGCCCCTGGACCTGACGTCAGCCTAGTGCTCGCGACGGACAGTCTGTGCCCCTGGACCTGACGTCAGCCTAGTGCTCGCGACGGACAGTCTGTGCCCCTGGACCTGAGATCAGCCTAGTGCTCACGACGGGAGTCTGTGCCCCTGGACCTGACGTCAGCCTAGTGCTCACGACGGACAGTCTGTGCCCCTGGACCTGACGTCAGCCTAGTGCTCACGACGGGAGTCTGTGCCCCTGGACCTGACGTCAGCCTAGTGCTCACGACGGGAGTCTGTGCCCCTGGGCTGTGAATGCTGGGAGGAAGGGGTTTGTGCCCCACTCCTGGCACCCAGTTGGCTCCAGGGCGGGCATCCTGAGGGGACACTCTCGGGACGCCTGCTGCCCATGGTCCCGGGCCCTCTGGGCCCCTCTGGCTCTCCCTTGCAATAGCCTGGAAGGGCCTGCCTGTCCCCAGAGTGAGTCAGGGCATCTCCGTGCCTGGACGCCCAGCTGTGGGTCGACAGTGATACCTGTGGAAGTGGGGGCAGCAGGGGGGAGAAGGGGACCCAGTGCTGGCCTGGTGTGTTCATCCAAGTTTCCACCAGTGCTGCGCAGTGGGTGCTGCTGGGCTGGCCTCGGGGTCTGACCCCCGCGAGTCTGCTCTCTGCCAGGCCACCCTGGGAAGCTGGGGGGATGGGGCCCAAAGGTCAAGCCGCCCTTCAGCCCATCTCCACTTCTCCATTGGCAACGGCTGGGCCCTCCTCTGTCGAAGTCACAGCTGAGTGAAATGTAGCCTTAAGATGCGGCTGACATGAGGAACAACAGCAGTCCCCCACAGAGGTTCCGCTGCAGGCTGGTGGCCCCCACCCCCCAATGATTCCTCAAGACATTGGCATGAGCCAGGCCTGGCTGGGCAGCAGCTCTGTAGACCACAGGCAGTCGCCCTTGATCTCCACGGACCACAAGGTCACTTCCTGGATGGTGGGAGGGCAAGACCCTGGGGAGAGGATACGGAGCAGGAGGGGTTAAAACCAGGCTGTGATGGGGTAGTGCTGAGTGAGGGACTCTGGGGAAGGAATTGCCCTGCCCTTTCGGCTCCAAGCCCCCGCCCAGGCCCTGGAGTGGGAGGCCACCCGGTCCAGGTTGTCACTGCGCAGAGCGCCACCGAAACTCATTCATACTGAAGTGTGAATGACTTATGGCTCCGGGTGACCCCGCCTCCCTGCCCTGGCCCCGTAGAGGATGATGAATTGTCTGTTTACTGTCCATGGCTCACTGTCCACGGCTTCCTCAAGAGCAGGGCCACACACTCGCCCCATGTTCCCAGGGCCCAGTCACAGCAGACATTCAGAAAATGTTTGCTGAAGTCCACGCCAACATCTAGCCCAAAGAAGGAAGGGCGGGGGGGGGGGCGTAATTCGGGCACTCGGGGGGCGGGCAACCTGGCAGCAAGGGCCGCAGGGATCCTGGTGAGTGGAGCCATGACGTCCCTGCCCCTCAGTGCCTGACACCAGCCTGGGCCCTCCAGGGGAATGTCCATTTTCCTGAAGGATGCTGACCTGGCAGAGGACTCCTGAAGCTCTTGCTGGGGAAGTCCTTCTCGTAGCCTCCTGCTGGTCTGGGGCTGTACCTTGGTAGCCCAGCAGCTGGGCCTGCGAGGGACACACTGGGACAGAGTGTGAATGGTCCAGCCTGGACCCAGGCCTGGCCCCACCCTGGGAAGCGATGCCCCTACCCTCTCTGAGACTCTGGCTCCGGGCACGAGGACGCCCCTGTGCCTGCCGAGGCCACGCACAGTGCTGTCCCCAGGTGCAGGCCAGCACTGGGCGGCAGACGTGGCCTGTGGAGCCTGCCGGGGCCTCCTGGTGTCTGGCCCCTCCTGCCTCCCTCTCGTAAGGAGCCTTTTACGGACCTTAGAGGGGCTTCTGCCGCCTCCCGATCATTCACTCAGTCACATCTGCAGAGTCCACATGGGAAGTCACACCTGAGGTTCCAAGGACCGGGACAGGGTATCTCTGGGGGCCATGATGTGGTCACATGCTTACTGAACAGGTGCGGAGCAGGAGTGTGGTTCAGGGAGGCAGACAGGAGTTTCCTGGAAGGGACCCCTCAGAGGGACCCTCCAGGACCAGTAGGAAGCAGTCAAACAAAGGAGGAAGGTACTACTGTGGAAAGTAGTGAAAATATTCTCCAGAGAACTTGGAGTGGAACCACCATACTACAGTGACGCAGCCACATCAATGTTTATAGCAGCTCGATTCACAAAAGCTAAGTTACGGAACCACCCTAGGTGCCCTTCAACAGATGAATGGGTAAAGAAACTGTGGTATATATACACAACAGAATACTACTCAGCCATAAAGAAGAACGAAGTCATGGCATTTGCCAGTAAATGGGTGGGACTGGAGATTATCATTCTAAGTGAAAATACACCAATCCCCCAAAACCAAAGGCCAAATGTTCTCTCTGATATTTGGATACTAACTGCTAACCCACAGTAAGGGGGCAGATAGAAGTTCATGGGATTAGACAAGTAAATGAAGGGAAGGGGGAATGGGAATAGGAAAGACAGTAGAATGAACTGGCCATCACTTTCCTGTGCTCATATATGAGTACACGATCAGAGAAACACCACATTATATACAACCACAGGAATGGGATCCGAATTAGAATAAGTGACACTCCATGTCTCTGTGTCAGAACACTCTCCTGTCATGTGTGTCTGAGAAGAACACAGCAGAGGGAGAAGGTGTCGCACGCAAGGGGACAAGGTGAGTGGGGACAGGCCTCGGAGCCGCTGTGCAGACTCCAGGGAAGAGCAGGAGCCTCACTGGGAGGGGCAGGGCCCACCCCAGGCTTTGGAACCCGCCCAGCACCTCTAGGTGCCCCTGACTCCCACAGCCACGGTGACACTTCAGGATGTGCAGTGGCCCTTGTGGCTCTGCTCAAAACCAGTCTGGGAACCTCTGCACCACGGAAGTGAAGGCCCGATGGCCGTGGGTCTCACTTGCTCCCCACGGGAGCCTTTCCACCCTCTCACTAGCCACATTCCTGCCCCGCACAGGGCCTTTGCACATGCCGCGTCCTCTGCCCTTACAGTCCCATGGCTGGGAAGCAAGGAAGCAGGATGGCTTCAGGATATATCCAGAGCCGTCCTGTAGCCACCACGGAGCTACAGAAGCCAGGTGAGAGCTGTCACTGGACACCTGCTGAGCGCACCACTCTGAGGGACAGGAGCTCACCCAGATGGAGAGCCCACACTGACGGGAGCAGAGGGACCGGGAGAGCCCTCAGGTCTGGGGTTGGGTCTTACTCCCTCAGAGAGACGTGAAGGTCACGCACGGGCCAAGGAACGGAGAGTCAGGATCATTGCCAAAAGGGCAAAAGAAGCCCCCAAGACCACCCAGGTGAGCAGCGGCCGCGGGGCGTGACTTGTGACCGTGGGACTGGGGCCCACGAGGCTCTGCTTCTGGAGAAGGAAAAGGACGAGGTGAGGGGTGGAGGGCGAAGTCTCGGGGGGTTCCAGGAGGAGAGAGGAGGGGGCGTGGGGAGGGACGCGTCCCCAGAGCTAAGGGCCAGGTCAGGGCAGGAGGGAACACGAAACCCAGGGATCCAGAGATCCCCAGCGTCCCTGAGCAATGCCACCCGTCCCCACCTATCATGGTGGAGGAGTCGAACTGAGGACGAAGGAGGTGGGGACAAATGGAGACTTCAACCGAGGAACTGAGCTCCATCCAGATGAAGAGCTTCCCAGAACGACACGTTAGGCCTCCAGAGAAAATCCAATCATTCTCAAAATGTTTGTACTTTGAAATAAAATTGGAATTTTGTGATAAAATAAGGCGACAAGATTGACAGACCTGGAGGTAGGAAGTACACTTCTCAGTGACTCTTCAGTTAAGGAGGAAACAAGTGGCGATTGAGTTGACTTCAGAATGGGTTCACAATGAGAGGCCGACATATCAAAACCTGGGGGTGCAGCCAAAGGGGGTACAGAGGAATATTTATAGCAGTTTTTAAGAATCAGAAAGATTAAAAATAAATGTGCTGACTTTTCAACTTAAGAAGCTAGAAAAAGAACTCAAAGTACACACAAAGAATAGCAAAGGTGTTGATAAAGGAGAACATTAGCAAAATAGAAAGATTAGGAAAATAGAATTGATCAACAATTGGCTGTTTGAGGAGCCAATAAAATAAACTTCAAGCAAGTAAAGTAAAAAAGAATTAAAAAATTAGAAGGGAGTAATAACTATAGATGGTGAGGGAATTGGCTGTAAGTAATTATGACACGTGAATAAAATCCCAAACTTGATGGGATGGTTAATTTCAATGAAAAATTGCTAGAAGTGGCTTATGAAGTAGAAAAATCCAAAAAACAAAAATCTACTGGAGAAATTGCAATGTCAGTCACATACCCTCCTCTAAAGTTTCCTAGCCCAGATTCTGAAATTATTATTAAAATATTTTCAAAAAGCAGATAACAGCCTTCCTTTGAAATGTGTTTTAGGGCATAGGCCAATATAAGAAACTGCCCAACTCAAAAGCAGGCACAAAGCTGGGTACAGTGGTGCATGCCTGTATTCCCAGCCATGTGGGAGGCTGAGGCAGGAGGATCCCAAGTTTAAGGCCAGCCTAGGCAACTTCTAGAGACTGTGTCTCAAAAATAAAATAATTAATGAAATGAAATAAAAGAGTGGGGACGTAGTTTAGTGGTAGAGGGCTCATGTAGCATGTGCAAGGCCCTGGGTTCTATCTCCAGTACTGCCCCCCTCCCCGACAAAAATCTAGTCACAAAAACTGGGTGAGGAACACAAGGAAATTCTAAGCCCAAAGTAAGTATGGACAGAAGTGCCAGAATCCCAATAAAACATTAGCATATGGAACGGACCAGCATGCAGCCCTGCCTGTGCCACGTGATCTCTTGGCCACATGGGCTGCCTACTCAATGGTCATCCCTTAAGCTCGTGCCACCTAGGAACTTCGTAGCTGTCTTGATTTGTGCAAATCTACTCCTCAGTCCTCAGCAATGGTGGAATTGCCCACAGCATCTCTCAGAGCCCTTCCCTGTTTTGAAGTGACACAGAGCTGTAAGGCCATGTGAGCCTTATCTCAGGAAGGCAAGGACGGTTCAACCTCGGAAAGACTCCTGCTGCTGTCCTCGGGTGTCAGGGCCCCTGTGTTTCAGGCGTGGGTTCAACTGAATCTCTGCTCTCAGTTTTGGACTGACTGGTGGTGTGTGTCTCCCATCCCAAGTTCCTGGCCTGCTCAGGGGAGGCTGGCGGGTCTCACGCCAGCCTTGCCCGCCCCTCGCTGCTCTCCGGTTTGCCCACTTTCTGACCCCTCACACGAGGCCAGCACGCAGCAGGCACTGTCACTGTGAAATGAACATGCTGACTTTTGCTTCCTTGGCTGTGGTCTGTCCTGCCTCATGGACCGCAGGCCTCAGGAGCTGGCACAGTGGAGTCTAGCCCACAGAAGCCAGGAGCCTGGAGCACAGGGGAGCTTGGCACATGCTGGACAGATGGCTGGATGAGGGCCAGGTGAGGACACTCCTGGGTCCTGTAGGGCAGAATCTCCCTGGGGAATGTCCCTTTGTTCTTTTCAAAGGGCAGGAAAGTCCTGACCCATCCAGGCTGGGGCCTGGAGCATGCCAAGGTGGGTGTCCCCTGGGCAAGGAACTGCTGCAGGGGTCTGAAGCCCCTGGTGCCCGCTCCTGCTGAAGTGGCAAGCGGCCCCTCGTACGACACCACTCTGGATGCCTGGGGGCAGTAGCAGAATAGCACAGCCAAGCTGTCCCCTGGCAGTTGTGGGGACACCTGTCGGGAAGGGTGTGGAGGGCCATGCTGGCAGCTGAGAGCAGGCCCGGCTGGCAGGGGCAGTTACCCGATGGGGCCGGGGATGGGGGCTCTGGACAGCTGGTGCTAAGGACCCGACAGGTGGGCAGGGCTGGGGGCTTGGCAGCTGGGCTGGTGGGGGAACAACTGGAGGCAGAGTGGGCTGCATCCGGGGGCCAGATCCAACCTCTGAGCTGTGTGTGCTTATGTGGGGGTGGGAGGCAGCTGAGCAGGATCAGGGACCAAGGGGGCACTTTCTGGGCCCCTCCCTGGGGTGGCAAAGTCCAGTGAGTGACGGCTCAGGCACTTGGCCCAAGTGTGTCAGAGACAGCCTACTTGTGCCCTCCTGTCCAAAAAAGGCCTCCTGTGTTTTCTGAGGACTCTGGGGATGCCCTGGGTTGGGCCCACCCAAAAGGTGCACCAGGAACAAGCCTGCGGCCTGAGCGCCCACATGCTGAGGTCGGGTGTGGCCCCCAGGGTTCCTGGGGAGCTGGGGGGATGTGCGGGCTCAAGGGCACTGTTCCTGATCCCCTAGCCCAGCGCGGGCACCTGACACTGCAGGGAGGAGCAGAAGGTCCCCTCCTGGGGCTCAGAAGGGGCAGGGGTACCCTGTCCCAGGAGACAGCTCTAGAGGGGCAGCAGGAGCTTTCTGGACACTCTCGCCACTTCCTATAGGACGATGGGCTTCAGGGGTCAGTGCATATTATGCCAGTCAAAGAAGAATGGTTCTGGAGATGAAATTTGGGAACTGATATTAAACGAAATCAGAATTTTTCACTACAAGTCTTTTCAGGGCTTTTAAAATGCAAATATGCACCATTTAGGCAAAACTGGTGAGTGCCCACTGGGGTTGGGGGTGTCTCCAGGAGGTGTCTGGCCCTGAGTCTGGGGTCTGTCCCTGGTTCAAGTTGCATCCCAAGGGTTTGATGTCCCTTCAAGTCTAGCCTTCTGCTAGTGCCAGGAGAACAGCGCTGGGTCCCCAGGAGCAGCCCCACATGGGAAGGGGTCCTGATCTGATCTGTGCCAATGGCCTCCTGGCCTGGCGGCCCCCATGGACCTTTTGTGGAGTGGGTCTCTGCTCAGTGCCTCAGCCGCACTGTCCTCTGAGCCTTGCTGACTGAGGACTGAGCCTTCCGAAGGCCGCCGTCTCAGGCGCCAGGGACCTGAACCAGGGAACCTGTCCTTCCATGGGGCGGAAGCCGGGCTGAGATCAGGATCTGGAACAGGCCGGTTGCCTCCCCTACCTGGAGGGGCTGCCTGCCATGACAGGGACTGTTTCTCTCTGGGGTCATTCCTGTCTGCACCAAGCCAGGAAGCCAGGGCACCACCACAGCCCCCATCCTGGGGTGCCACAGGGGTTCAAGGTAGCGCTCAGAAACTGGCTGGAGCCACGGAAAGAGCCGTCGTGGGCTCTGTCCAATGTAGTTAAAAACATCTGACTGTGACCACAAAAATGCTGGCATCCGGGCTGCAAAAACATCTTCATGTCAAATGCAAATGTGCTGGAGAAGGCCGCGCTCTGTTAACCCTTGGACGGCAGTGCGAGGAGTGGGCTGAGGGCTTCTTCCTGCCGGCCCCAAGGTGGTCAGGAGCATTGCTGGGCTGCGTTGCGGGGAGGGGCCTGCCAACCTCATCGCCAGTGTCCTTCAGGGTGGGGACCAAGGTTCTGGAGGGGACCCCAGGGCGGGGGCAGTGCCTCCTGGGCTGGCCTGTGGTTTGCAAACACGCGTCTGTGCATTCACAGAGGCTGAGCAGGCCCACGTGGCTCAGGTGCTGGGGACAGGCACCAAGCCAGCAGCAACACGCCACCCTGGCTCGAGCGATCCTCGGGTGGGGGTGAGACGGCCCGCCACCGAGCGAAACGCTGTGCACGTCAGAAGGAGACGTGGCTTAAAATGTAGGGTGTGCCTGGGGAAGGGCTCCTGAGCAGGAGACAGGGAAAGGCAGGCTGGGATGGCGGCCTGAGATGGGAGCCTGCCAGAATGTTCCAGAAACAGCAAGCGCTTTTCCCCCTTAAGGAAACATCGCCCCACCCCCAAGTCCAGGGTGGCACGGTGCCCCTTTCTGCTAGTATCCACTGGTGTGCGGCTCAGCCATGCCAGGCCTCCCGTCCCCTCCCCATGACAAGCCCTCAGCTTGTCACCCTGACGAGGAGCCCAGGAAGCATGTTCCCACCCTGGGGACAGACGCCCCGCCCGGAGGGGGGCTGAGGGGCAAACACAGTCTGCACTGTGGCCGGAGGCCTGACCATATTGCCAGCAGCCACCCTGTGTCCCCAGCCCTGTAGGAGACCCCGTGCTCTGCGTCGCAGCACCCGGCTCCTCCCCGCTTTTTAATTTTTGCCAGTCTGCTTTGAAAGCCCCTGCCCCCGCCTGAGCCCCCACAGTGGGCGCGAGGGACTTGTGGAAGCCCCCTGTGGAAGCCCCCTTTAAGCGAGGGGTGCCAGGGAGCGTCCCCGGGAGACGAGGCGCTCGGGGCTCCTGGTTACTGTCCCCCTCCCTGGGGAGGGGAGCTCACTGTCCTCCAGCCCAGGCACCAGCTGTCCATGTTTGTCTCATGGCACCCTCGCCCAGGGCTGTGTGCACATGTGGGCTCCCCGTGCTCCGGACGGCCTGCCAGGGATTGCCTCCAGCTGGCCCAGCCCCGGGCCCCTCGTCCCGACAGGTGTGCGGTGACTCAGTGGTGTTTATCTTTCCGCACAGGCAGCTGTCAGACCCGCTGGAGACCCCTGAGAAACCCGCCTGGGGCTGACGAGGCTGGGGGCTGGGAGCTCCAGGGCGCCTGGCAAGCAGAGAGGCCTCGAGGCCCCGGCCTCTCCCCAGGGTCCACAATCCCCCCCTCCTGCTCTAACCAAGGCCCAGACACTTCCACCGTCCCCTGCTGCAAGGGCGGAGATGCTGGGGCCTCTAGCGCTCTGTTTGCCTGTGCCAGCCTGGCATCGACGGACAACGGCCCCAGCACCTGCCACACACTGTCAGTGACCTGGGCCACCCGTCCTTCCTGGGCTTGGCAGCTGTAACAGGATACGCTGACCCACTCTCTGGAAGGGGCACCAGGGTGGGGATCCTAAGCTGGTGTATGGATCTACGGGGGCAGGGAGGGTTCCCGGGATTGCTCCTGACTCCTGGGGCCAGGAGACGGTTCCCCAAACTCAGAACCATACTCTGAAATCTTGACATGCTTCTCCAAAAACCAGAGATGGCCTGAGCCCAGGGTCCAACAGGCCCCACTGGGTATCTGGGGGGCATGGCTCTGTACTGCTGGACAGACACCTTCAGGCTCCGTGGTGGCCTCATGGGCTAGGCATGCTAGAGATGTGACGCAGTCACCCCAGGCTTTCACTAACAGCTCGAGTAGAGGGGCAGCTGGGGAAGGGGTTAGTATTGACCACATGTGGCCGTGACTGCCCGGAAGGACCTGGCACAGAGCTCGACTCCCTGCAGGTACATGGACGGGGTTACTATGATGACTCCCTCCCCGTGGTCCATGGCCGAGTCAGGAAAGCTGGGTACACAGGAGCTGGCCAGAAAGCTGGACGAGCCGCGTGGATGTTCTGAGTAGGTCCCCGCCAGGCCCCAGAGGCAGCAGGCAAGGGTGGCTGAGAAGCAGAGAGGGAGCTGGGCTCCCGTGGAACCTTGTCACAGGCAGGGAAGAGGCTGGAAGGGAAATGGTAAAGGCCTAGACCTTGGTGGGACAGCGGAGGGGTCAGTAAGAGGCAGGAGCCAGCCGTGAGGGCGTGGGGCCATCAACCCATGACTTCCTAATGGAGGGATCCTTGCTGGAGGTCATTTATTTACTCATCCGAACTTGCTTGGTCACTGTCTCTCTTGATCCCTTCCCCATATCTACCTACTCTTCCCTCCTTTCTTCCCTCCTTCTCCCCATCACCACCCACCCATCTATTCACCGCCCACCCATCCATCTATTCATCATGCATCCATCTGTTCACCCACCCACCCATCAATCAATCCCTCAAGTCTTATGTTTTAAATGTCCTTCCGTTTGTCCATCTCTCCATCTGTCCATCCATCCCCTCATCTGTCTAGTCATCATCTATCCATCCTCTATCCACTCACCCATCCATTCATCCACCCATCCATCCACCCACCCATCCATCCACTCATCCATCCACCCATCCATCCATCTATCCATCCGTCCATCCATCCATTCATTCATCTACCCATCCATCCATTTATCCATTCATCCATCCATCCATCCACTCATCCATCCACCCACTCATCCACCCATCCACCCACCCACCCATTCATTCATCCATCCACCCATCCACCCACCCATCCGTTTATCCATCTGCCCCTTTCCCTGGTGTGACCAGCAGTCCAGCACCCCCTGACTCCAGTGCTATTCACACAGGCACCATGGCCAGGCAGAGAGGAGCTTCTGAAGGTGAAGGTGGAGAGGTGGCCACGGCCGAGCTGTGGAGGGCCCAAGGTCACACTCCAGTGGGGGGGAGGCCCCAAGGGCTTGAGCAGGAGCCCATGATCTGGTTTATGTTGTAAACGTTCCTCTGGCCTCTGGCCACTTGTGGAGACAGGAATGTGGAGGGAGAGTGATGGTGGCGTACCCTTGGGAGGGGCTGCCCTCCCCTCCAGAAGGATGCCCCTCTGTATGTGCTCCCGGCTGGGAAGTGCCCTGGCAGCGTGGGGAGCGCAGGGCTGCGGGGCCTGGGGGGCTGTGGGGCCTGGGGGGCTGCGGGACCTGGTGGGCTGCAGGGCCTGGTGGGCTGTGATTCAAAGCATCTCCCCATCAAAGGCCAACGGCCCACCAGAGGTGACTGTCAGGGTGGGGCTGCCACGGGGCAGGAGGAGGAGGAGGAGGAGGAGGGGAGGCCAGCCGCTGTCCTGCTCGGGTTGCTGTGTGGGGATAGCCACTGCAGCTCAGCGGTGCACAGCTACCACCGCCACCTCCGCGTGGGTCTGCACAGAGATGGGCAGACTTCCTTGCCCACCTCTGCCTTGGCCATGGCCATCCCGTCCCTCTGTCTTCTGACGTCGGCACCCACCTCTCCTTTGGGGCCACCCCTTCCCACTTGGAGCCCATAAGCTCTAGGCTGAGAACTTGACTCAGACGCAGGTGACATAACAGGCCACCCCCTGACTGCTAGGGACTGCTCAGAATGGGCCACGGCCCAGGTTGGCTGTGAGAATCAGTGAGGGGAGTGGATGTAAGCCTGGGGCTACTGTAAGCCATTGGCCACCTCACAGAGAGCATCTGACTGCAGAGACAGGCTATGCAGATGTGGTGCTAGTCCTGGATTTAGCCATACCTGAAGCTGCTCTACTTAGGAGTGATTCCACATATTTCTTCACTCAGAAAAGTTTTAGGGGAGTTTCTGTCCCTTGAAACAGAAGTTTATATGAGGATCAGTTTTCTGGGGCCACATGAGCTAAAGCTGGGGTCAGGGGTAGTGCAGGAGTTTGGGTGCCTGGAGTGAGGGAGTGACTGAGGGGCTGTGATGGGCAGCAGAGAGTCTGGAAGGAGATTCTGGGAGGAGGGCAGCGAGGAGGCGTGGCCAGGAGGAAGTGGACGGAGGCCCTGGGGGTGCTGGGGGCTGCTGGGGGCTGCTGGGGCAGCCTCTGAGGCACTCCCATGCCACCCCTGTTTCTCTGAACTGCGGCCAGGCAGGGACCCGGGAACCATCCGGTCCCCATTGTGCAGATGAGGAAACCGAGGCCCAGAAGCTCCTCCTGCTTGGAATCTCACTGTAGTGGGGACAGAGTGGGAACGAGCTGCCCCTGGGGAGTCTAGCTGGGAAGCTTGGAGTGGAGGGTCAAGAGGCTGGGGGCCCGGGGGCCAGGTGAAGTGACTCTGAGCTGGGGGATGGGCTGGCGCGGGTAAGGTCCCTATGAGAAGTGTGCATTCCAGCTTCCTCACTGGCCCGGGGGACCAGCGGCCCTGCCTGAGCGCCCTCAGCAGTGTCCAGCAGAGCCCCGGCAGCCTGTCGACCCTGGGCACCTCTGCGACGTGCTGAGTTCTGCAGGTCGCTTGTTATGTGGCAGAGCTGACCGCTGCTGGGGGTGGCCCACATAGTCACTCGGTGAACCGCAGGACTTCAGACCCCCGCCCCCACATCCCATTAAACACAGGACATCTCCTGAGCTGTGGCTCCTTCACTGTGCCAGCCAGCGATCCTGTGTGGCCCCGGGGACCCCTTGCCAGGCTGGGCCTGCTCTGTGAGTCGAGAGGCCCACCTGCACCCCAGCTCATCCCACGCCAGCTGCCAGAGCTGGGAAAGGCCAGCGGGCACTCAGCTGTCGGTCCTAGGAAGAAGCCCCACTGCACCAGCTGCCCCGACCTGGCACACCCAGCAAGGGTGGGCAGCTGAGCATGGCCACACAGCCCCTGGGAGGCTGGGGGCACATGTTGCCCTCTGGTCCTCAGAGCAGCTGACAGGCTGCTGTGGCCTGCCCAGGTAGCATGGAAGACAAGCAGAAGGGGCGAGGTTGGCTGCTGAGGCTCTGGGCACCCAGGGTAGCTGGAGGCCACCCCCTAGGAGCCTTGGCCCAGGGGAGTTTATCCACCACCGTCCCTGGATGTCCCCAGCTGGTGGCCACCCCCAACTTTCTGGAGCTTGTGGCTCTCCGGCACTCAGGTGGCCATGATCCGACATGGCTGGGCATGAGAGCTGTGGTCCCCTGCCCTGCTCCGTAGAAATGGGGGCTACAGGTGGGGCCTCAACGTGAGCCCCTGGGGAGTCCAACCATGCTCCGCTGGATGGAGACGCAGACTGATGGACACCTCTCCTGCCCCTCCTCGGGAGCTCAGGAAGCTGGCACGGGGACATGCTACTCACCGAGGGACATCTTCTGGGCTGAACCTAGAGGCTCTTCCCTGCTCACCTCTGCCCTTCCCACCCGGCCCACGCAGCTCCCAGGCCCTCCGTGGCCTCCACCACACTAGCCTCCCGCCGACAGTGGTGTCCTACCACCTGGGAACCACCCCCTGAACATACCCACTCTGCAGCCCAGACACAGGACCAAGTGGCCAAGGGCCACTCCAGACACCCAGAAGGGGGCCTGCTGGCCCAACCCGGTGTGTCTCTGCTCACCTGCTGGCTCTGCCTAGGCCCCAGGGCTGCAGGCCCCACAAAGTGCTAGAAGGCACAGGCCCTGCATCTGGGTCCATGTCGGCAAGTCTTGAGAAAGCGTGGCCACTGCCTCCTTAACCCAGGGACTCGGGGGGCTGTGGCCTTCATGTAGCAGTGGTAAGGGGCAAGGAGCTGGGGTTGGACACACAGACAGGGACCCAGGTCATCCTGACCCTTGGTGGGCTATAGCCTAGGAGCTCAGATGACTCTAGTTGTCACAGGGACAGGGAGGTAGGAAGCTGGACGGGGCAGGGCCTGACTTCAACCCAGAGCATCCTGGGTGCAGGCTCCCTGTGGCCTGGTAGCTGAGGGGGAATGTGACAGTTGCCAGATGCGGTCCCAGCACCACAGGAGTGGCAGCATGGAAGCGGGAGGGGCTGGGGCTGCAGGGAGCCAGGCTCCCGCCGCTCAGAGGCTTCTGGGGAGGAGCGCCTCCTCCTGAAGAGCACCTCATGGTGGAGAAGGTGGGGCTGGCAGGGGTCTTGTGCTCTCCTCTGTCTCCTGCCACCCTGGGTGTCTTACTTGGAGGGACTTCCAGCCACTAGCCCTGTGCCTCCAGCAATCTCTCCAGAGAGGTGGCCTCACGTTCTGACACAGGGGGTCCCTTAGTGTAACGACTGCATCCCCATCACATCACCGTCCCGGACACCAGCAGACCTTCCCTGCTCAGGTCCCAAGCAAACATTCAAAAGTGCCCAGGGCATGAGCGCAGCCAGGATGGACACTGGCACAGATCAGAGGACTAAGCAGATCCCAAGACGTAAGATGCACCTGGAATCCTCAGCAGAACTCTGGCAACCCTATCCCCATCAGATAAGGGAGGATGTGGTGAAAATGTCGGAGAGCAAGAACACGCACAACCCAGGGTGCTGAGAAGATGCTACGGAACTCCAAAGAGAAAGCCAAGGAGACAATTCCAGAAAATAGAAAAGTCGAGGAGCATCTTCAGTTTGACCAAAAAAAATTTATAGAAAGAGGTAACAGCAGTGACGATGAATGAAATGATCAGAAATAATAAAAGGAACTTTCTGGAGCTCAGGGAGCCAAGTCTCCAAAGGGCTCACCAAGTGCCCAGCACAATCGAGGATCTGAGTCCCCCGGGGAAAAGCTTTGCCGGGGACTTCATACCCCTGAGGCTGCAATGGAGACACTAAAAACTTCAGGTATAAAAGAAAAGAAAGGAAAGGCCATGTGCAAAGGTAGGAAGCACATCTCTTAAGAGCAAGACTGGGTGCTACGAGACCATGGGAAAAGGTCTCCAAAATCCTAAAGGAAAATCTTTTTCAACTTAAAATTTTATACCCAGTGAAACTATCCATAGGGCATAATGCTTGAAGGCAGATAATTAAGAAGAAGGTAGGAGATCCAGGACACAGATCCAACCTAGGAGAGCCATAAAAGAAAGTTCCAGCATGGGGCTAGGCTGGAGGTCTCTAGAGGAAAAAATCTAGATTAGAGCCAGAGAAGGGGGGCTCCGGGGGAACACGACCAGGACAAAGGGGGTTTGAGAGATGGACAAGCCTGGAAACCTGGGCACTGCAGATGATAAAGTCAGGTGACAAGAGGGGAGATGGACAGCAGGGTGAAAAGCAAGAAGCGCAGGACCCTTTAGAATCTGTTACTTGAGGAAAAAATCCATCCAGTTATGACCTAAGGCAACATAAAAATGAAGACGTGAGGAAGAGGCAGCTGTCGTCTGCAGATGATGGTGAGCCCGACTCTACCTTTGCAAAGAACCAAGAAGGACAGATGGTGGGAAGTAGGGCCTCAGAACTGCATGCAAATGTCACAAATCTCCACCAAAGTCACGAAAGAACACGTACTGGGTGGGAGACAGCAGGGCAGGGCCACCGCATTGCTTGGTCCCGCAGAAGGCTTAGACGCAAAGCCCAGGGAACACACCTTCCCACACTTAATATTCCCCCCAACTCCCCAGTGACATTCAGAAATGCACTTCTCTTTGGGTGAAGTTTATCTGACTTCAGGAATTTATGCTCTTTGAGTTTTTATTCTGTTCAGAAAACTGAATGAATCAAAACTCACAGATATCATATGACATTGACGATAGCTTCTGATGGTATGTCTCTTCTCTTGTCTATTCACCCATCTGCCTGTCCTACAGGCTGTGCGTCTATCAACCCACCGTCTGTGCAACCACCCCTTTATCCACCTCTTGCTGGATCTATGCTTTCTTCCCTCCACACACCCGTCAATCCCTCCTCCTTCCATCCCTCCATCCCTCCATCAGTCTCTCTGTTAATTTATTCACCAATCCCTCCACACACACGGCCAGTTGTCCATCAGTCCATCTGTTCACACGCCCTCCGCCGGTCCTTCCACCCACCCACCCACCCGCCAACCCTCCAAGCCTCCACACGTCCATCTTTCCATCTGTCATCTGCCCTCTCTCCATGTATCCTTATTCTATGCATATGTGGAGAGACGTCTGGAACATGGTCCTCACGCTGAGCATGGGTCTTCCTGGGGTAACAGGGGTACACTTGGGAAGAGGAGGGGGTCGTGGAATTTTGTGCTTTTCATTTTGGACTTTCTCGTATGATGAGAATTTTCTGGAAATTCAAATAGATTTAAGATGATCAATGTCTGTCTGTCTCTCTCCATTAAGAAAGATAATGTGTGTCTGTGGAGGGGGACGATCCTGTCTTTCCTCTTCTCAGTCGGACTCTGCTGAGGCCTATTAATAGCACTCTGCTTGCTATTCTCAGATACCCCTCCCTCGGAGGGCTCCCCTGACCACCCGGCTCCTCTCGGGCACAGTGGCCTGCTCTGTTCCTGGTTATTACCCTGCTCTGTAATTATGTGTGTATCTTTGACCAGGGGCTTCTCTGAAAGGCCAGCAACCTGGTCCTATCGTGTACACCTCCAGCACCATGCGCTGCCTGTGACGGCGGCGGCTTGGATGGGGGCTGTGGAAGGGATGGTGGGCGGGTCAGCCCAGTGGGTTCACCCTTGATGCCCCAGGGAGATGGCCTCAGGGCTTGATGTAGCGATGGGCAGTGGGCAGGAGGACAAGGCGCTAGCGGTGCCCACAGTGGTTCCCGTGGGGGGCATGAGCTTCCCCTTGCCCTGGGTTGGGCGCCAGGGAGGGCTGCAGGTTACGCTGGCCACATGCCCGAGGTAGTGTTCCTGGCTCCTTGTTGCAGACGTGGACCTCGAGGCTGCCAGGGGCTGCAGGGGGTGCCACACTGCCCCTCTCTGTCATAACCCTGCTCATGCCACTGCTAGGGGCTGCCAGAGGGCAGGTAGGTTGGGGCAAGGTGGGGGCCTCGAGATGGGGACTAGGTCTGGGGCCAGGTGTCCTTGGGCAGAGGTGACAGCAGGGGAGGTTAAGGGCTATCTGTTTGGGAGGACAGCGTGAGTGGTTGCCAGGTGGACAGAGTGAAGGGAGGCCCCTGAGACCAGGGCAGGGGACAAAGAGGGGGTGAGGGGAGGGCAGGAGGTGTGCTCCCGGGGTACCCTGCCCGAGCTTCCTGCAGTTCACCCTGGCTCTCTACTCTGTGCTTGGGCTCGGGCTGCTGACCGTGGTGACATGCCGTCTGTCTGTCCTGGCCCCACCATCCTGAGTGAGATGGTTCATGACCATGCCTGGCCCCTTCTCCATGCAGCAAGACCTGCCCCGGGCAGGGCCACTCTGAGCGGCCTTCTCTGCTCTAGACCTGAGGATGGCGGAGAAAAGCCAGCAAGGTCATGGGGGAGGAGTGGGCGGCCATGGGGAGAAGGGGTCCCTGTGGCCTGTCTGTCCCCAGGTGGGGCACTTCTTAGCAGGAGGGGCCACGTGTGGGTTCCGGGGCCAGGAGATGGGGTGTGCGGGGCGGGGAGCCGCAGGAGGTTGAGGCAGGGGGAAGAGCGGGAGAGAGGGCTCCAGGGGGCCATAGTGGGAGGAAGGGGGAGGAGGAGGGCCAGGGCCAGAGTGGGGGCTGGCCAGGGCTGGGGAGGGCCGAGGGTGCTCTTGGCCTCGCCATGCCCACTGCCACCCGGGGCCCCTGGCTGCGTGCTGTGCACGTGGGTCCCGGGGCAGCCCTGCACAGGGCGCGGGTGGGCCGTCCGGCGCGGGGCGAGGGGAGCCGGCCCGCGGGAGTGTTCCGAGGAGAGATTTGTTAGTGAGACAAAAGCATACTTTTCCAGGCAGGACTGTTTGTACAGTGACTTCATGACATCGCCTTGGCCTGGCGCCCGGAGTGGGGCGGCCGGGGAGGCCCTGCGAGGCCGAGCACGGACAGCACGGACCCGCTGGCTGGCTGGCCGGCCCCTCCCGTCCTTATCTGGTCCTGGACATCAAAGTGGGGGTTTTTCACTAGTGAATTCAACAGCACACCAACGGCGCGGGCGGAAGACCCCAGGCCAATTAGCCCTGAGTGGGGTGGGGGCCTTTCAGAGCAGGGCCACTTTCTAAGGAGTCGCTGTAGCTTGTCCAACGCGGGGGGATATTTTGCCCAAAGCTCATTATAATAATGAACCTGCATTTCTTTCCTCAAGAGAATAATTAGCAGACTTCCAAATGGGTCAAAGCGGCAATTTAAAAACTGCCCCCTAATTGTCCCATTTACTTCATTCTGTGACAGGGAACCTCGGTGCCTTTGGGAGGAGCGGGGCTCCATGCTGTGACGGCGGGGCGGGGGGAGCTGGGGCTTGCAGGGTCTGGGGGCCCTGCCTTGCCCTGCCGTGCTGCAGAGGCCCGTCCCTCCCGCCCATCTCTGGTGGTGGACTCCCCTGAGGGAGGAGTGGCGGGCCTCTGAGAGGCACAGGCCAGTACACAGGCTGGGCACGGACTGCTGGGGCCTGGTGGGTCAGCAGTGGGCCTGCTGTTGACGGGGAGAACCCCCACATGTGACCCTGGCCAGTGCGCTCACGGCAGAGGCCCCGAGCCTAGCATTTCCTATGAGGAACAGGAGGGTGCCAGAGCGGGGCGGGGGGTGGGAAGATGGGAATCAGAGGGTGAGGTCAGGAAGGGGGAGGGGCCCACCCCGGCCGGGTGGGGGTCACAGTCCCCAGAAAGCCCTGCTACTCTGATGGCTCTGAGTACACACACACAGCCCAGCTGTCCAGGGGGCAGAGCCCAAATGTCTGGCCACTTGGCCCAGCCAGTGAGGGACAGGTAGGCCTGGGAGTCGTCCCCTTCCCATGTGGCTGTCCTCACGGACAGCAGGCTTCGCCATGCACAGAGGCCTGACGTGGCCTGGGCAGCCTGGGGGACAGAGGTCAGTTCCAGGGGAGGTGGAGCCGGCGGACTCGAGTCCTGTGCAGGGGCCCCTCCAAGCCTCCCGCGTCCCTCCCTCCTTTTCCCTCATTACACCTTCATCGTTTAGTCCAGTTATAAAGTCAGATCACAAAAGGAAGAGGTTGGGGATACGGAAAAGCCTGTCTGAGGAACAGCTCTTGCCTCCCTCAGGAGACCAGCAGTCCAGCACACCTTCTGTGAGGTGACCTCCGGCGCACACACTGGCCTGACACGGCCTGCCTCCGTGACCTGGCACCCTGGCATCTCCCCAGGTCACTGAAGGACGCCTCAGAGCTGCGTGACCGTCCCTGATGTGCCCAGCCACCGTGGCTCTGGTCTGCCTCTGAAGCTCTCTGTGGACGGGCCGTGGCTGCTGGGCCTGTGCGTGACTCTGTGGCTGCTCTGACTTGTTCCTCAGGGGCAGAGGCCTGTCTGCACGGCCCTGGGTGCGGTCCTCCCAGCGCCCTGGGGACAGGGAGCTGGCCCTGCCCTCGCCAGCTCAGCACGCTGCACGTCCAGGTCCGTGAGCGGCTCTTCAAATGCGCCCTCAGCTCGTGGGCGTGGGCCTCTGTGGAGGACGGGAGGAAGCTCTGCAGGACTCATGGGTCACACGGTCCCTGTCCAGCCTCAGGGGCAGTCCTGACCAACCCAGGGAACGCTGGAAACGCCAGTTACATGCCCTGAACACACCCCAGGGAAGCGGGTTGCTCCCCGCGGCCGTCCGGGACAGTGGGAGGGCAGGGGCCGCCCTCACCTCCAGTGACACAGAGAGCCAGGCAGGACTGCCCAGGGGAAGGGCAGACTCCAAGACCTGGTGAAGGTGCGGCACTGCTGGGTCCTCGCAAAGTCGAGCCGGAGCGAGTGGGGAAAGCAGACCTCGACTCCACAGCAGTGGGCACAGCTGGAGACCCTGTGTTCACGAGCGGGCGTGGCTCTGCTCTAATAAAACTATTACACAAGTGGGTAGCCGCCGCAGCAGGCCGCGGGCCGTGGTCCACCACTGTGCTCTAGGGGGGAGGGACACGGAAGCTTTTCAGATTTGTTGTGAACTGTTTTCTAGTCTGCCCCCAGTCCTACGGCTGGGTTGCCTTTGGAGTCTTTATGTACTAAGAATGGCCCCTGTCCACGCTGGCTGCAGTCCTCCCCATTCACCGTCCAGGGCAGCCTGGGACAGGCAGGGAGGAACCTCGTGGGGCAGCCCTGGCTCCCCGTGGGTTGGGGCTGGGCCTGGGAACTCACCCTTGTCTTGTTCAGAGACAAAAGCCATTGCTTGCTGCTCTCAGTCTCCGAGTCCGGCTCAGTCTGACCCTCTGAGGCCAGAGGTTGTGCCCATCTGTGGTCCCAGATCATCCGTGGTGGAGCCGAGACCCTGACAGCCATCAGGCCAAGCTACAGGTCGCCACGTGCCTGCCCACCCCAAGCAGGACCAGAGACGGCCGGTCGTGTGGACGGCGCTGAGGGAGATGCAGCTGGGGAGCACAGCTGGAGTCGAGGCGCCTTCCTGTGTGGGGCGCGATGCGGGCAGGCGCACACCCTCCGTGGGGCCTCTCCTCAGTCCAACCCGACCAAAGCTGGTGGCACTTCAGCCGGGCAGGAGGCTCCAGAGCTCTCAGGGCCATGTCGAAGGGGGACAGTAGCCAGACATTTCTGGAGGAAAACCATGGTCATAAGGAAGGGTGGTCTCCTTGACCAGTCCCCTTGCACGTGACCAGTCCCTGTCATCGATGCTTCTACACCTCTTGGAGCAGCAGGAAGCCATGTGCCCTGTGTCCCACGTCCAGGAGTGCTGGGAACACGTGATCTACGCCACTGTGGTCCCATCCTGTGTCTGAGGACACTGAGGTCCTGGCCACTGTCACGCAACTGGGACTTGTCCCCAGGGCCAACTGACCTCACCTGACAAGGGGGAGGCCACACAAAGCAGGGCCACACAACTCTCTGGGGAGAAGCAAGGGGAGCCTCAGTGGCAGCCAACGCAGGCGCACAGGTGGAAGGCCATCGAGTGAGGGTGGCTGTGCCTTGGTTTCCCTCTGTGCCGTGACGACGGGGGAGGCCCTCGCCCGATGAGACGCCTCAGGTGTGTGCAGGGCGGGAGGTGGCTCCAGCATGGGTGAGTGTCCGTTATCTTATCCCTGGGATCTCCATTGCCCTGGGATCTTCTTACTGGCCACTGGCCACACTGTGGACATCAGTGGCTTGGCTCCAGCACCACTGTTTAGGATTCCAAAGGAGCACCAGGTTCTTCCCTGCCCAGGGCAC
This sequence comes from Callospermophilus lateralis, assembly GCF_048772815.1. Classification (NCBI taxonomy): domain Eukaryota; kingdom Metazoa; phylum Chordata; class Mammalia; order Rodentia; family Sciuridae; genus Callospermophilus; species Callospermophilus lateralis. Next base: position 209,334,627 of record NC_135306.1, read on the forward strand.
ACTGGCTCCTGCTGTGGGTCCAACGTCCTTCCCTTTGACCTTCAGTTTTCCGAGACCCTGCCCTGCCCTGGACTGTGGTCCCATTAACAAGGGCTTGGCCTGCTGAGTGGGGCTAACCAGGTGGTGGGACAGGTGACCTGTGGCACCCCAGCCAGTGGCCAGAGTGGGGTGCCCTGAGTACCCCATGCACATAAGAGCTGACCCCAGGGTCACAGGGGCAGCAGGTGGGAGCTGATGGGCCCCAGCAGGAGGAGAGAGGCCAGGAGAGGGGCAGGGAGCTGGCTGAGAGGATCGGGAGAGCAGGCCCCTAGAGCTCCTGGCAAGTCTGGGCAGGCGGCAGCCCCGGGCCTTCAGGGGGCAGGCTGGGGCGGGCAGGCTGGGGCGGGCGGCGGGAAGGGGGCCAGGAGAGGGGCTGCAGAGAGCGCAGGCCCAGGCTGTGTCCCTGGGTTCTGGGGGCACCTCTGAAGCCCCACCCTCTGCAGCTCCTGCTCCACCACACGACGGGGTGCTCCCGAGCTCCTGCACAGAGGTGTGTCCTCTGGGAGGGTCTCCCTGAGGGACACGGTGGGTGGACGGGCTTCCCCAGGGGCAGGGAGTAGTTAGGTGGCCACAGAGAGCTCGCCAGCTGGCCATGGAGGAGTTGAAGGTGGGTGGACGGACCGGCAGCATCATGTAGGACCTTGGGATGGCCTTCGCCTCCCATGGGCAGCTGTTCTGGCCTATCTGGACCTCAGTTCTCCTTCAAAATGGGGTCATCCAGGTGGACACACATTGATAAACAGGCATGGGGCCCTTGGAGCTCAGGACGTAGGCAGTCCTCTGCCCATCTCCAGGGGCCTCCGTGCAGCCTGCCAAGTCAGCTGGCCTCTGCCTGGCCATCTTTTATGAACGAGACTCGTTTCCACTCTACAAATGGCAGAGAGATTCCTCTTTGTCCCTGACTCTGACGGAACTTGTGCTCTTCAGGAGACTGTGGGAGGCCTGGTCGCCAAGGGGTGGACCACAGAGAGCCTGCAGCAGCTGGAACCCAGACCCCCAGTCCTGGGCGCACGGGGCCCTGCAAGTGTGCCCTGTGGTGGTTTCAGTCACAACACACACACACACACACACTCAAACACAACCATACAAGTTAAACATTCTGTTCCACCCCTGCTTGGAGAGTGGACTGTCATTACTACAGTGACTTGCTGGCCCTCCAGGAGGGTGGACACTCCCTCCCTCTAGGAGGGAGCGCCCCTGCCCTGGAGGTGTGCCCCTGCCTGCTCTGAGGTCTCTCTCCTGCCCCACTCACTGGCTCACTTTGACAGGCCGCTTCCTTCCTGCTCCAGGCTGATGCCTGCCCCAGGGCCTTGGCTCCGTGGCTATCCCTGCCTGGACCCCTCTCCTTAGTTCTCCCCCAGGTGTCCTGCAGGGCAAGGGCAGCCAATCACCTGGATTCTCCTCCAATGTCCCTCCAGGGGCTCCTGCATGTGGGAGCCCTCTTCTCTCATTGCTCTCCTCTTCCCTACCCTGTCCCCAGCCCCTCTGCCCCTTCCCCTGATCCAAATTAGGCCAACACACACCCACAAATCAACCGAGCCCCGCACCACAGAGGCGAGAGTTCAAACAACGCCACCAATTTATAAACCATTTTCTCCGCAGCGATTAGGTTACACTTCCCCCAATAGCTGCTTCATTTTCTTGTCAAAAATACACGGTTTCCACATTTGTCTCGCACAGGGTAATTAATTTCCAGACCATAAGTAAGAACTTAATTTGATACCTGCAAGGATTATAAACTATTTCAAGCTGTTGTTTACATGAAATCAAGAAAGATTCATTCTGTTTGCAATTATGTTAATGAGGAAATAGAGTGGGCACTTTTTCTATTCAGGGGACTCAGCATAATCTTGCCTTTGCCAATGAATGAGTGAAAAAGGCCTCGGCTGCCACAGACCTCTCCATGGCTGTTTTCAAGGTGACCCTGGCGAGGGGCCCACGGGTGGTGAGCACCCCAAGGAAGGTGTTTGTGGGAACGCTCAGACGGTCGTGGGAGGGTGAGTTCTGGACCTCAGGCCGTGCAGTGAGCTGGGTCTGCAGTGGGACGGCGGCAGCTCAGTCCCCCGACTCCCCGCTGAAGCTGAGCTGGGAAGGGCTGCAGGAGGGCTGGGGTGGCGCAAGCTGGGCCCAGACTGTTTAGGTGGCAGGTCTGGAGTGGCCAGCTGGCAAAGACTGTGCCCGCTGGCCTGGGCTGCAGGTAGGGACGGGGAAAGGAGCCTGATCTTGGGGCAGAGGGGACCCTAACTCCAGGCCTGGCATTGTCCAGTCATACCACGGAGGGCTGTGCAGATGGACCCCATGGGAGGAGGATTCAGCACAGGCAGAGCCTAGGGAGAAAGTCCTGTGGGCACCGGAGGTGAGCCAGGGGCCAGGCCTGTAGGAAGGGGAGCTGGGCCAGGCTGAAGGCAGGGGCTGCCCCCCTCCCAGAGAAGTCAAGGCACCTCCAACACCCAAGGAGGCAGCTACCGGCCAGGGAAGGACTCCCGGCTCCAGAGTGAAGCTGGGTGGTGGTGGGTGCGGCAGGCAGCCAGGGCCGGGGTCTGGGCCTGGGTGGGCAGGTGCTGGGGAGAGCTTGGGGTCTGGAAGGCAGGATGTCCCTGGGCCTGTACCTTAACAGCGCAGGCGCCCCTGGGAAATGGTGTGTAGCCTGCTGGCTGGCGTCCCGCCTCCCAGACCTCCTGGGCTCGGTGGGGACTGCAGAGAAAGAGGGCTCTTTCATGGTATGACCCGCCGTGGTGTGCAGGCACGTTGTGGCCCGTCCCTGGCTGGCTGTTGCTGGAGAGGTGGGGGCCGGTGCCCCCTGGGGGCCTCCAGCGCGGTCCTCTTCCTCACAGGGTCCCCCGCTGGTGCCCCTCCAAGTCAGCCTAAAGCCGCCGCCTGAAGCTGCTGCCGGCTGAGCCCTCATAAATCCTGAGATGCTGGAGACAGCCCAGGTGAGGCTGTGAACAATGCCCCATTGTGGCCCCCGTGGGGACGTTCTGCCACCACTTGCCACCAGCCCCTGCGCTGTAAAATCTCTCCCCACGGATCCAATTTCGCTGCTCTGGCCCTTGGGGGTTAGACCCGGGACAGGCGCAGTCTCCCTGGACACAGAAGCCATTTATGGCGGGATAAAGGCGGCCTTTATTGGCACCGAGGGGCTGACGTTCCCTGCCCCATCGTTTTGTCACCCGTCACATCTGTCAGGTGGTGCGGGCGGGTCGCACGGCAGTGGGGGCTGTGTGGGGGCAAGGACAGGCCCAGGGCCACGGCGGCAGGGAGGAACGGCAAGGCTCAACTTCCTGAGGAGCTGGGTCCCTGGGCCTTCACGCCGGCGCCCCACTATCTCAGGGGTCCAGCTCTGGGGTAGGCGCACAGGGCCCCAGAGCTAGCAGGGAGGAACCCAGAGCCAGGCCTGTGGGGAGCACGTCCCTCCCTCAGGACAGGGTTTGTGGGAGTGAGAGGGAATCAGGGGCTCTTCCCGGGCTAGCCCAGAGGCCTGGCCAGGAGCTGGAGGCCTGGCCTGGCCTGAAGGCAGAGAGGAGCTCGGTAGGCCCTGGGGGTCCTGGAGGGGGCTCTGCATGCCTTGTTCAGGGTCCCCACCTGGCCTCATCTTGAGAGGACTAGTTGGTGGTCTTGAGGGTGCCAGGCCTGAACTCCACGCAGACTTATCAGGTCATGGCCACCACGGGCAGCATCGTGGCAGGCCCCTGCTGTGCAGGACCTCAGGGGTGCCCTGGGCTGTCGGCCAGTGTTTAGCAAGTGTGCCTGAGTTTTGATGCACGCTGAGAAGGGGCGCGCCCTGGCTAAGCCGACGGTCTCATGGATGTCACTCTTAGGGTGAGGTTGTTGC